>NC_143547.1:55704130-56008604 GCF_031878675.1 Megascapheus bottae | reverse complement strand
GCTTTTTGCTATGTATGTGGGGTACCGAGGAATTGAACCCGGGTCTTCGTGCATGCTAGGCAAGCACTCTACCACTAGGCCAAAGTCCCGGCCCCCGAAAAGTAATTCTTTGAAAGTATTACTACTCAATAACAATGACCATAGTCAATCAGAAATTCTGATGGAGATAGACAATGAGGCTAATTTTATTTTTATGTCTACTAACACAATCTCCATTCTGGAACTCATGAATCAATAATGTCAATGTTCAAGTCTTAGTGTTTAAGAAACACAATTTATTAAGCTGTAGTGAGTTTAGACAGTGATTCCTTTGATGGATTGGGGCAAAGTAAATTGAAAATCTGTGGAAAGGATTCATTACTCATTAAAAGCTGTCATGATGCATAAGAGACAGAAAATATCAATATTAACATGATTTTGGAAGAAGTTGATGTCAGCCATGAATGTCTTTGAAGGATTCAAGACTCACATAATTGCATTATTTTCTTATTTTACTGATTTGGAATTGAAACTACAATACCTCCAAATTATGCCTGTTACAAACACATCAATACAAAGGACAGAGGGCAAACCAATATAATAGCAATACTCACAAGACATTATATTGGAAATGAATTTAACAACTGGGGGAAAGGTGATTGAAAGGAGGTAAAGTGGGAGAAAAATGAGAGAGGGGGTAATAATGCTGGACAAGATATAAACTCATTGCTTTACTTATATAACTGTAACCCTTCTGCACACCGTTACAATAAAATTAAATTTAAAAAGATAAATAAAAGAGAAAAAATGTTAATAATTGTACTTGAAGAATTAAACTTGCTTCTTTATTGCAAAATATTATTTCTTGCAAAATAGCATGCACATATATTTTATTATTTGATTTTTGGAATTAATTTTACAAATACTGTACATTTTTTATTTTGTTGATAAAAACTATGAAATATACTTCTGTAATTGATGAGTAGTATGCCTAGTTCACAAGCATAATGATAAATACATTTGAGTGCATGGAATTAGGATTTTATATTATTATTTTTTTGCCAGTCCTGGAGCTTGAACTCAGGGCTTGGGCACTTTCCTTAGGCACATTTTACTCAAGGTTAGTGCTCTACCACTTGAGCCACAGCATCATTTCTGGCTTTTTCTGTGCATGTGGTACCAAGGAATCAAACCCAGGGCTTCATGCATGCAAGGCGAGCACTCTACCACTAGGCCACACTCCTGGCCCACGATTTTATATTATTTTTATACCATTTGTGATCTATTCTCGGCATAAAAAGATAGATAATACTATTCTAATGTGTCCCTTCAAAGCCTGGAATATTGCTAATCTACCTATTTATTTACTTTTGGTAGTAATGAGATTTGAAGGAGGGTCCTTTGGGTTTGCTAGGGAAGAATTCTACCACTTGAGCCATGCTCCCAATCCATCATGCTTTAGTTTATTTTCTGATATGATCTTGTTCTTTTTGCTCAAGATAGCCCCTGATGTAGTGTTCTACTTCTACCACCCAAGTTGCTGGAATCACAATCATGAACTACAATGTCCAATATAGTTTCTAATTTAAAGAAACGTGTGTGTGTGTGTGTGTGTGTGTGTGTGTGTGTGTATGTGTGTGTGTGTACAGGCCAGTCCTGGGACTTGAAGAGCCTAGCCACTGTCCCTGAGCTTTGATTGCTCAAGGTTCGTATTCTGCCAGTTGAGCCACAGCTCTACTTTCAGCTTTTTGATAGTTTATTAAAGATAAGAATCTCACAGACCTATGTGTATAAGCTGGCTTCAAACTGTGATCTTCAGATCTCAGCCTTTTGAGTAGTTAGAATAGATGTGGCTACCAGTACCCTGCCAAACAAACATTTTCTAATGTTATTTTACTGGCATATGACAGATCTGTACTCATTAAACTAAAATATCCCCTCCCATTTTTGTATCCACTCAAGACTGCCTCTCTCTGGGAAAAATTTTAAGATCAGTTTTCCACATCTTTACTATTCAGTACAGTACTATATGTTACTATAAGAATGTTTCAGAAACTAGCCCTATTTGCTATTATAAATCTTACACAAGTCAGATACTCTTGAATTCTTGAATTTGCAAAGTGCAAAGTCCCTATTATAGAAATTGGTTATAAGCATCACAAAACATTTGAAAGTATACACTTACGAAAATTTCATGTTATTTTTTTTCCCTTTTGGATTGCTCATTTGTTAAGTTTGTAAAATAAACTTCACTATTCATCAAAAGGGCCATGGCTGAATTTATTTACTACAGTTTCTACTTCTCTATTTCTTCACCTTTTTTCTCATCCATAAGCTACTGTACATTTAACTTAGCGTTCAGTATTTATTGATCTTTATTTAAAAAAATCATTTTAACCAGTATTCTCACTGTGTATGTCTTCATCAAGCACATGTTAAATGTACAAGATAATTTTAGCACTTGAATTTATATTTTCAAAGAGATTTCAAAAGAGTACAGAAATGCTTATATGACATGATAGAGATAGAGAGATATACACATACTTTTTTATTAAGAATTTGAGACTTTTATTATTCCAAATTAATTACCTTATCACTATATAAAGCAACTTGGCTGAAATAATTGTCATTAGGAATAACTGAAGAATATCAAATTGAGAAAACTTTTTATTTGGTATAAATGCAGAGAGAATATGAGTGTATTTTATCAAGCACATTTTTATTAAATACTCATGTTATTCTAGTACTAGCACTGGATATTTTCACAATGTAAGTCACCATTCTACATTAAACCAAATTCTAGTGCCCCGTTATATCTTTTTTAAAGTTATCTTCCACAGTTTCCTATACTCCAGTTTACTGGGGGGAAATATCTCCCATCCTTTCCAAGAAACTAATACTGAAGAGTGAATTTTTAAAAAATTATCTGAGACATCTGAATGGCTAGAGACTCTAAAGAAAATTATTACAGCAATAACGTACCTAAAAATGAAAGTAGAACATTCCCATAAAGACACTTAGAAGAATATATATATATATGTGAATTAAGATTGTACTATCTTTTTAATCATTAGCATTAATAAAATGTTTTCAATAACTTTCTAGAGGTGATAATGTTCAGTAGTGTCTATTTGCCATGTCTTCTTTTCCTATTTGATATACAAATAGCCTTAAAATAGACCTTATTTTCTTTGCTGAAACAAACTGAAACTCATTGCTTTGAAATGAGTCATTGTTTTTTTCCAGATATTTTTATTGTAATTAATAGAAGGGTTACATTATATTCAACAGATAGAAGGTGCATTACTTCACAAATATTGATGCCCTTTCTCATGTCTTGGGCCCATTTCCCTACCTCCACCCCACTCCTCATCTTGTTTTCCCCCCTTCCCTATCCTATTTCAAATAACCAAATGAACCTATATGCAATATATCAGATAACAAGGTAAAATACTGTAACAATATGAGATAACCAAGGGACAGCAAAAGAGATAACAAGCACTCATTATGTGGCTTTTGTTTATATATCCTGGAGGTCCTTTCATTTAGCATCATCCTATATGGTCTTATGTATCTAGGTTTTGCTCTATTGTAAATCTCTGCTAGGAGAGCCCAAGGTTTCTACTGATTATGACCAATGAGGGAAACCATTGAGCCTATGGTCCTTTGAGTCTGGCTTACTTCAGTTGATATGATTTTTATAAGTCTTTCCATTTCCTTATAAATGGGGTGATGCCATTCTTTTTGACAGCAGCATAGAATTCCATTGTGTATAAACACCACATCTTGTTGATCCACTCATCAACTGAGGGGCATCTGGGTTGGTTCCTTATTTTTGCTATAGTAAATAGTGCTGCAATGAACATCATTGTGCTAGTGGCTTTAGTATGTCCTTATTCCTGGACGATTAGGTAAATGCCAAGTAGTGGAATTGCTGAGTCATAGAGGAAATCTATGTTTAGTCTTTTGAGGAACTGCCATACTGCTTTCCATAGTGGTTAAACGAGTTTGCACTCCCACCAACAGTGTAATAGTGATCCCTCCTGGCCACATCCCCTCCAGCATCTGTTGTTATTAGATTTCTTGATCATGGCTGAAATGAGTCATTGTTTTTAACCATTTTTTTATTTCAATTTTTATCCCTTTACAGAACTGTGTCCTCATCAGAAAATTTTCATCAACCTTTGTACAAATGTCTATTTTGATTTACAATATAAAATTTGCCTATCATATGTATTTAAATTATTATTAGTAGTAGTATTGTCAGTTGTGAGCTTGAACTCTGGGCTTAGGAACTTTCACCTGAGCTCTTCAGGTCAAGGGTAGTACTCTACCACATGAGCCACAGTGCCAAATCCATTTTTCTGGAGGTTAATTGGAGATAAAAGTCTCACAGACTTTTGTGCTTGGACTCGATTTGAACCGTGATCGTTAGATCTCAGCCTCCTGTGTAGCTGGGATTACAGGTATGAGCCACTGGTATTTGGCCTGTATTTATTTTTGAGAACCTGCCACACCACACCCTGAACAAATATTTTTTCAAATATGTTAGTATGGAGTTTAAGGAGGAACTCTTTTCAAAAGAAAAATAAATTAATAAATCATCGAATTTTGTGTAGGAGTAATAACATAATTTAATTGTTATTGATTGTTATCTAAAAGTAAATAAAGCATTTGAAATCAATACTCAGTAGAATTTATATTTTTCCAAATGATTATAGAGTATCAACATTGGTTAAAATACTATTTTAAGCTGTATATGTCCTCTTTACCCAAATCTTACACATAGAGTTTGATTTGTAACAATCCTATGTATCTGTTTTTTTTCTCAAGGAATATATTGATGTTCTCAAACTAAAGTGAATTTGCATTTCCTTTCACCTAAAAAATAGCACATATATTCTATAGCACTTCTTAGGAGGAGACCAGGATCACTTAGGAATTCAAAATAGGATATGATAACTCCAATCACTGAATTAGAAGTAAATTGTAGGTTGTTAAGAAATAAGTTTTGCAACCATTCCAAACACAGACAAGGACTTACAATGAATTACATCCCAATAATCTATCATAGGTTGAAAATGTTGTAAGATAAAAATTCATTTATTTCACCTAACCTGCCAAAAAACCTATCTTACCATAATGCAAAGATGTGGTGTGGGGAAGAATCATTTGATTTGATCAATACCTATCAAAATTCCCAACAAAATATGTCAAACATGTTTCAATTGTGATTTCTTGCTGTAGCTTTCATAACATAATGAGTGGTTTGTCAATATCTTTAGTTGCATATGTATCATACTTTGTGCTTTTGATGGATATTTTCATGTTTTAAACCCCCTAAATATATTAGTTCTGAAGCCTTACAATATTTTACTAAGTATACCATGAAGTTCAGGTGATCTTCACTGAAAATATGTGATAAATTTATACTGCTGTAGGTTATGAATGGAATGTTAAAAATTAACAAATATATATTACATTTATTGTTTTTTCAAAGGAAATCTACATTTAATCTTACATATTAATCAGCTTAAAAAAGTGTTGTGACTGAGACTGGAATGTACCGTGTTTCACCTAAAAGCTATGCTTCAGATTTTACTAATTCACAGAGACTTTATAGTTTTTGCTAGTTCAGAGTAACTTTATAAAAAGTAACTACTGGAAACAAATTAATCTGATTGTGTTTATGTGTATAACTACAAAGATATCAGATTATAAATGATACTAGTAATGTACAGTCAAACAAACAAATGGTAGGAAATTAGAACTGAAAAACTGGTGTTCAGACATATTTGAAAGTTAACGTATGCATTAGATAACCATGAAAGCAACAATTATCTAATCTAAAATGACCAAATGTAAAAATCTACATTTTGTATGTGCCGGTACTTGGACTTCAGCTCAAGCCATGAGTACAGTCCCTCAGGTTTTTCAGTCTGTTTCAGTGTTCTATTACTTAAGGCTCAGCTCCACTACCAGTTTTAGTTTGGTTAATTGAAAATGAATCTCATGGACTTTCTTGACTTTAAACTGTGATCCTTAGATCTCAGGTTCCAGAAGAGCTAGGATTACAGGTGTGAGTCATGACTCCAGGCTTTAGTAAATAAACAAGAAAACAACTACAATAAAATAAACTGTGATCCTTCTAAGGGCCTGGGCACTATCCCAGAACACTTTTTCTTGAGCTACACCTTCATTTCTGGCTTTTCTTTTCCTGGTGGTTAACTGGAGATAAGAATCTCAGAATTTCTTTCCATGGCTGGCTTGAAACTATGCTCCTTATATTTCAGCCTCCTGAGCAGCTGAGCAGCTAGGATTCATAGGCACAAGTCACTGTTGCCCACCATGAGTAAAAATCTTGATGCCAGTGTTTCTTAACTTACGTTACTTCCTTTAGTTTGTCTTTTGATAATCAGTTTATATGTGACATCTAATGCTCTTCTATGTTACCCAGTACTCTTCAAAGTAAATCTTGCCAGACTTTAACTATACTCAGATGCTAGCTTTCACTTTTTGTTTTAACCTGTATAGAACTATTTTCATAAGTGTCAAGAGTATTTGCATATGAATAGAGGATAAAGATTGAAATTAAGATAGTGATAGAAGAGAAAAATAACATATAGCAGGACCTTCCAGTCACTACCAAAATATCTACATAGATAGATTCCAACAAATAGAGCTTGTATATACAACCTACAACAAATTTACAAAAAATTATATTTGAGAAATATACAAATTCTTTGAGAAACTTCACAGGTGAAATATTTAATGTAAAATTTAATAACAGTTGGTAATATTTCATTTAGGTTTCATTTTTAAGATAAATATCATTTATTTCTCTTCCTAGGTCATGTATCTGAGGAGCTTTAGTAACTATCCATGTAACTAGTGAATCTAAAAGAAATGTATGATCAAGCACAAACACAGATAAACAAAACGAATGTAACTTAAATTTTTTTATTATTTTTTTAGCAATCTTTCTGTGTCCCACCCAAAATCAGCCAAACTAAAATATTGTCCTCTTTATGTATGCTGTATAACAAGCCTGGACTACTCTAAGAGCTTTTCAACTCATCTTCAGTTTGAGTCTTCATTATATTTTCATCTTGTCATTGTATCTATCTTCTTACATCACAAGTTAAAAGACATCACTTTCGTCCTTGAAAATTGTGATGATTCCCTATGGCACTGTCATGTATTCCATACTGTCTAGTATGTGATTCATTAATTATTTTGTGTGTGTACACACATATGTGTGTGTGTGTATGTCTCCTAGTACTGGGGCTTGAACTAAGGCCTGGGTGCTGTCCCTTAGCTTTTTAACTCAAAGCTGCCAATATACCACTTGATCTACACCTCTACTTCTGGCTTTTTGCTAGTTAATTGAAGATAAGATTATTGTAGATTCTTTTTCCTGCCCTGACTTTGAAGTTGGATCCTGAGATCTCAGTCTCCAGAGTAGCTCGTATTAAAGAATGAGAAACCAGAGCCTGCTCATTTGTTATTTTTTAATGTTAAACAACACTCTTTAAATTTTTTGTCTATTTGAAGAAAAAAGTCACATATATAAATTAATAAGATTATCAATTAACATAGGTCATACTGAATGAAATTCAAATAATTTCACCAAGTGTGGATCCTGTAATGTAGTGAGGGTTATGTATCCCAATAGGACACAAAAATAAAATATGATATGCAAATATATAAAATAATTCTAAATTACAAAAAATAATTACTTCAATCATTTTAAGTGGGACCTAATTAGTGAGAATCCTTTCAAATGTTAAAGATGGTGGGGAAAAAAGTAGAAAAAACCCCACTAATTATGATAAGTGATGTCATGTGACTGAACTAAGATAGTTTCAGTCTGAATACAAAAAGAGGGAAAATGTGTGAGGCATTTCTAATGTATATGCCTAACAGAATTCTATCCTACTTAATTTAGGTGTTTCACCAATCAAAACACAGTCTTGCACAGGAGGAAAAGAGAATTTGATGAGAAAATCTGTGGCATCTGTGTATTGTACAAGTAGAATCCAATAGGAAAATGCAGGTATTATGTTGGGGACCGACTGTGGGGTCAATGACCTTGGACCTGACCTTGGACCTACACAACTGTATACACAAGGAAGTAACTCTGATCAGGATGACTTTAAGCAAAGTCAATCAGTTCTTATCATGATGACTTTAAGCAATGTCAATCAGTTCTTATCATGATGACTTTAAGCAATGTTAATCCTTTCTCATTTATCCTATATGTGATTTGTTTACTATTTTGTATGAATGTAGCCTCTGGCAACTCCAAGTTTTAAGAAGAGTATTTAAGGTCGGAACTTAAAATAAACGAGACAGTCTTAGGCAGCAGTCTGGAGCTCACAGTCTTCTTGGACTGCTGACTTGGGCTGTAGTCCTCCCGAACTCCATCTGTTTGTCTCTCTTCTATTTTTTCCTAGTCCTTGCCCCTATTTCAGGAATCCCAATCCGCGAACCCTGGTTTGCTGCCGGCTGACCCCGGCAACTGGCGCCCGAACAGGGACCTGAAAATCTGGGACAAGGTGAAGGACCCCCCCTGTGGTGAGTAACACGTCGTAGGACTATTAGGAGAGTGTATAGTCAGGAGAAGAAAAAATTATGGGTCAAGTTAATAGCTATATGTCATATTTACCGATCTTAACAGGCCTACTTGAAGCCCACGGAATGTGGGTGGAAAAAGGGGCACTTCAGAGCTTCCTACAGTTTCTCGAGGAGGCATGCCCAAGGTCTATAGAGGAGGAATTCCAAAAAGCCTGGCAGGGGATAGGAAAAAGAATTAAAGATTATTATAATGTATATGGCCCCGAAAAGACCCCAGTAGAGGCTATCGATGTATGGAATTTAGTAAGTGAAGGCATAGATCCTGAACATGAGAATGCTGAACTTGAATTAAGGGAACTTTATGAATTAAAGGACCCTTCTGAAAAACCTGAGGCTGAGCCATATGCCGCAGCCCAAGAGAGTCTAAGTGAGATCTTGAAAAGGGAACAACAACCAGTAGATATTGAGTATCAGAATTCAAATTTTAATATGAGGGAGGAAAGTTATGATGAGCTGATGGAGGACCGGATAGCTACAATAGAAAAGAGGTTAGAAGAAATGCTACATCTACTATCTAAAATGGGGATAGAGCAGAGAGCCCCTCCAGAAGTAGGAAGGAGATATGACCCTCAGGCCACTATGGTTTCTGATTCTAAATCCTATCCCTCACACCCACCGCCTCTGGCTGCAGCCTTACGGCCTCAATCCCTTTTCCAACCTTTCAAGCCTAAAGGCCCTAGCAATAAGTCCCTTTTAACAGGCACTACAACCAGGCACAGTGCATCGCAATTAAACCTGGCTCAGGCTGCTAGAGAGAGGGAAGTTATTTCAGAGCCTCGATGCTTCCCTAGTTTAGTTGATCAGGATGAACAAGTATACCATCAACCTGTTACTGTTAAACTATTGCAGGATTTAAAGAGTGCCTGCTCCCAATATGGGCCAACTGCCCCTTTTACTCAAGTAATATTAGAGGCCGCGTGTGCTGGTATTGTATGCCCAAATGACTGGAAGCGGCTTGCCAGAGCATGCCTTAGTGCGGGAGAGTACTTATTATGGGAGACAGAGTTCACTGCACAGTGTCGGGCTAAAATTGAAACAAATAGGTCTAAGAACCTGCCTTACACTTTTGATCAGTTGTTAGGAGAGGGAATCTATAAAAACACCGAAGATCAATTGGGTTATGCAAAGGAAGCCTATTTACAAATAAATGCTGCGGCGAGAGAGGCTTGGAAAAGGTTACGTAATTCCCATCGTACAAAAAATTTAGTAGAAGTTAAACAGGGACCGAATGAACCTTATCTAGAATTTTTGTCTCGATTAATGGAGACTGCAGACCACCTAGTACAAGATGAGAACGCAAGGAATATTATAGTTAGACACATAGCCTATGAAAATGCCAACGCCGCCTGTCAGGCGGCTATCAGACCCCATAGGAATAAGGGAGGAATCAATGACTTTATTTCACTATGTGCTGATATTGGACCCTCCCATGTACAAGGCCTCACTTTAGCCGCCGCTCCTCAAGGAAAGACTGCTACTGAATTTCTAAAATATAGAGGCCAGAGGCCAGAGGCCCGGGCTGCTAGACCCCCAGGGCGTTGCTTCTCTTGTGGACAAATAGGACATTGGATGACGCAATGCCCACGCCAGGCCAGGTTAAAGAGAGAAAAATTACCTGGCACATGTCCACGCTGTGGTAAAGGGAAGCACTGGGCTAAAGATTGCAGGTCAAGAACAGATCGCAATGGCCGCCCGTTTTCGGGAAACTGGAGAAGGGGCCAGCCTCTGGCCCCGCAAAACCATGGGGCAGTCCCTCCCTCTTCTCGGCCACAAGTAAATCTTCTAACAACCCCCCAAAATCAGTCTCCAGCCTCTTCCGTGCCACCCCAGGCAGCGCAGGATTGGACCTCTGTTCCTCCACCTGCTCAGTATTGACCCCAGAGATGGGGACACAAGCTCTCCCCACGGGAGTCTTCGGCCCCCTTCCCCCGGGAGTGGCTGGATTGCTGTTAGGGCGAAGTAGCTCAGCCCTTAAAGGGATACAGATTACACCTGGCAAAATTGACCAGGATTTCACTGGAGAAATCAAAGTTATGGCCTCTGCCCCGAAACACGTAGTATCAATCCCAGCCGGTCAAAAATTAGCACAACTAATACTTGTCCCTTTATCTCATGGGGAGACTGCTAATTCTTCTGCCCCATGCGGACAGAGAGGATTTGGATCCTCTGATATCTATTGGGTACAAAGCATAAAACAAGAGAGGCCTGAGATGACTATATTTATACAAGAAAAACCCTTTAAAGGAATATTAGACACAGGAGCGGATGTGTCTGTAATATCTAAAAAGCATTGGCCAGCCCAATGGCCCCTGACAACCTCTATGACTTCCCTACAGGGGATTGGGCAAGCAACTGACCCACAGCAGAGCAGTGCGATCCTTGTTTGGAGAGATGAAGAAGGGCACTCTGGTCATTTTCAGCCATTTGTCTTGGATCATCTGCCAATTAATTTATGGGGTCGTGATATCATGGAAAAAATGGGAGTGTATATGTTTAGTCCTAGTGCTGCGGTCACTAAGCAGTTACTTGATCAAGGCCTCCTCCCCTTTAGGGGACTAGGCCGAGCAGCACAGGGGGAGCTAGAGCCACTCCAACCCCAGTCTCACCCTACGAGACAAGGATTAGGGTATTCTTTAACGGGGGCTGTTGTTTGTCCTGCCCCTCATGCTGATCCCATAAATTGGCTCTCGGAAGAACCGGTATGGGTCGAACAGTGGCCTCTTTCTCTAGAAAAGATCATTGCAGTTCAGCAGCTGGTACAGGAACAACTAGACTTGGGACATGTGGCCCCTTCTAACTCTCCATGGAATTCTCCAATTTTTGTTATAAAGAAAAAGTCAGGTAAATGGAGGCTGTTACAGGATCTGAGAAAGATAAATGCAACTATGGAACTGATGGGAGCCTTACAGCCCGGCTTGCCTTCCCCCATGGCAATCCCAAAGGATACTTATAAGATTATTATAGATTTGAAGGATTGTTTCTATACTATACCCCTGGCGCCTCAAGACTGTAAGCGCTTTGCCTTCAGCGTCCCCTCTGTTAATTTTAAAGAACCCATGAAGCGATATCATTGGCTTGTGCTCCCACAGGGCATGGCAAATAGCCCAACTTTATGTCAAAGTTTTGTAGCTAGAGCCATTTCTTCCACCCGTGAAAAATTCTCTTCTGTTTATATTGTTCATTATATGGACGACATCTTGTTGGCTTGTTCTGACCCTATCGTCGTACGACAAGCCTTTGGACAACTAAAGCAAGATCTGAGCCGCTTTGGCCTTATAATAGCAGCTGAAAAGGTTCAGGAACATCCCCCTTTTACGTATTTAGGCCATATATTAGGCCCACACTATTTTAAAAGCCAAAAAATACAATTAAAAACTTCACACTTAAGAACCCTTCATGATTTTCAGCAATTCTTAGGAGATATAAATTGGCTTCGTCCTTATCTAAAGCTGTCCACAGGAGAGTTAAAACCCCTCTTTGATCTCTTAAAAGGAGATACCAACCCTACATCCTTGCGCAATTTAAATCCCGACGCCGAGAGGGCCATCCAAATCGTAGAAAAGGCAATTTCCCAGCAACAAGTGAACTATTGTGACTACTCTAAACCATGGGGAGTTTACATTTTAGCTACTTCTCACTCCCCAACTGCTGTATTGTGGCAGGATGGCCCACTTTTATGGCTTTATCTACCATCAACACCTGGCAAAGTGCTGACCCCCTACTACGAATTGGTAGCTAATCTGATACATATGTGCCGAGTGGATTCCCGTAAATATTTAGGTCAGGAACCTCATTTTATCTGTGTCCCATATAATTCACAACAACAAGATTGGCTATTCGCCCATTGCGATTCTTGGGCCATTGCTTGGGCCAATTATACGGGAAAAATTTTGCATCACTACCCATCTAACAAACTCCTCCAATTTGCTACGTGTCATACGTTCCTATTTCCTTCCATAGTACGGGCCTCGCCTTTATCTTCTGCCGCTTTAGTATTTACAGACGGATCCTCTAATGGAACGGCTGCTTTGACCATTAATGGGAAAACTCAATCTTGGGTTACGGGTTTTACCTCCGCCCAAGAGGTAGAGTTAGAGGCTGTTTTACAAGCACTCGTCCTGTTACAAGATGAGCCCTTTAACTTATACTCAGACAGCCAATATGTAATTCGTGCTCTTCAAGTCATAGAAACTGTTCCCTTTATTGGAACTACTAACTCCAATATCCAGACCCAATTTCGCCAAGTACAAACTTTGCTTTGTTCTCGCAACCACCCCTGTTTTTTTGGCTTCATTCGAGCTCACACTAATCTTCCTGGCCCTTTAAGTGAGGGTAACGCAGTTACTGATTCTTCCACCAGAGTTTATTTAACTCAAGTTGAACTTGCTAAGCAGTCACATGCCATCCATCATCAAAACAGCCGAGCCTTGCGCCGACAGTTTAAATTATCTAGAGAAGCGGCACGTCAAATAGTTAAAACTTGCTCCAACTGTGTGCCCTTCTCACCAGCTCCTCATTTAGGTATAAATCCACGAGGACTGCTTTCTAATCACATTTGGCAGATGGATGTCACACATGTTCCATCATTTGGCCGATTAAAATATGTTCATGTTACTGTAGATACTTATTCTAATTTTATCCTAGCCACCCCCCTTGCTGGGGAAGCTACTAAACATTGTATTTCTCACTGCATTCGATGTTTTGCTGTGATGGGGATTCCCTCGCAAATAAAAACAGATAATGGCCCTGGCTATGTAGGCCAAGCATTTCAGTCCTTCTGCCATTCTTATAATATCACTCATATTACAGGCATTCCTTACAATCCTCAAGGTCAAGGCATCGTGGAGAGAGCTAATGGATTATTAAAACATCAAATTGCTAAAATACAGAAAGGAGAGTCGTATCCCGCTACTCCTGTGAATATACTTAATCATGCTTTATTTGTTTTAAATTTTTTGAATCTGGATTCAAATAATTTATCTGCTGCTCAGCGATTCTGGGAAAAAAGAGAGCAGCGTGCTTTTGCCTTAGTAAAATGGAAGGATCCCCTAACTGGTGCTTGGCACGGACCAGATCCTGTTCTAACCTGGGGTAGAGGGCATGTATGTGTTTTCTCACAGGAAGAAAATGATGCCCGCTGGCTGCCCGAACGCTATGTTCGGATTGTGGAGAGTGACAGTGGTCATCCAAGCAGCGACCCACTAGACCTTCACCCCCAACCCTCCAGTAATGCATCCAGTAATGCAGAAAAGACCTGAATTCATGTTTTTGTGTTAAGTGTAAAAGTCTCTGTTTCTTTGTCTTGTTCATGTTACATATTTTTTCTTGTCCAGTTTTGTCTTTGAAATTGGTACCAGTTTTAAATATGGATCCTTATGTTTTTTCTAAAGTTTTGTTTTGAACCTGGTTCTCACCTGCAAGAGTAAAATTATGTTACATATTTTTTCTTGTCCAGTTTTGTCTTTGAAATTGGTACCAGTTTTAAATATGGATCCTTATGTTTTTTCTAAAGTTTTCTTTTGAACCTGGTTCTCACCTGCAAGAGTAAAATTGGCAAAGCTCTCTTGACACAAACTTCCGGAAAATGAATGGCCAATATTAATTTTGTGCACTTTAAAATCTTTGAGTATGAATGTGTGTGAATGAGTGAGTGAACATGTTCAAGGTTTAATCAAGAAAATCATTTATGTTTGAATTATTGCATTGTTTTAAAGAGGGGGGAGAATGGAATGTTAGATCAAAAAAAATGTACTTGATGATTGTATGACAGCTCTTAAGTCCCATTAAGAAGGTCGAATCAGTAGATTGGAGAGAGAACTCCGAGATCATAAAGGGAGGCACTTGGAGCAGAGAAAAGAGCCTCAAGAACCTACTAGTAAGGTCCCAGAACAGCAGAGACTGATCACGTTGAAAACGACTGCAGCTTCTGAAGAATGAGGAATTGCCAGCACTTCAGATCCACCAACAGCCAATATCAAGCCAACTGCTGTTGTTTCTACTCCAAGTAAAGTGACAACTGAAGCTATGGTTGGGAACAAATCAACACCTATGGCCAGTAGCCGTCCAATGGTCACATCTGCAACAGTCACCAATCGAACAACTCCGCAGTTCTAAGCCCCAGATGGATGAATTCCCCCCCCCGAGAGGAATCGCAGTCAAGGATGGGATAAGAGGGGACGCTCTCTGACCAACCTAAGACAGGGCCTTCAGCTTGATCTGAAGAAGTTCCCCATGACGGGTAAGGCAGAGTCAGCGATCCACCCAACTCAAGACAAGCAAGACCGCATCTTTTAAAAGACAGACGGGGGAGATGTTGGGGACCGACTGTGGGGTCAATGACCTTGGACCTGACCTTGGACCTACACAACTGTATACACAAGGAAGTAACTCTGATCAGGATGACTTTAAGCAAAGTCAATCAGTTCTTATCATGATGACTTTAAGCAATGTCAATCAGTTCTTATCATGATGACTTTAAGCAATGTTAATCCTTTCTCATTTATCCTATATGTGATTTGTTTACTATTTTGTATGAATGTAGCCTCTGGCAACTCCAAGTTTTAAGAAGAGTATTTAAGGTCGGAACTTAAAATAAACGAGACAGTCTTAGGCAGCAGTCTGGAGCTCACAGTCTTCTTGGACTGCTGACTTGGGCTGTAGTCCTCCCGAACTCCATCTGTTTGTCTCTCTTCTATTTTTTCCTAGTCCTTGCCCCTATTTCAGGAATCCCAATCCGCGAACCCTGGTTTGCTGCCGGCTGACCCCGGCAGTATTAGAACTGTAGTACACACTGATATATTGAGAAAAGAAGTGCAATGCTACCGTTTTAATGCTGTAGGATAGCATTAGCAGGAAATTGTGGTAGGACAAAAATTAATTCATCCAATCCACTTACTCATGCCCTGTATATTTGAGGCTAAAGAAAGAGTCTATGATGATGTTCTATCAACCTGCATCCAGGTCTGAATATAGTCTAAAATAAAGTCAGTCATTTTAGAGATTATCTATTGTGAAATCTGCTCATCCACCCTGCCCATCCAGCTCTCCTCTTTCTTAATGGAGGAGGTTTTTATTTAGTTCTACTGAATAACACAATTCCAGTACTACATAATTATTTGATGCAGTATAATAGGTCTCACTACAATTTCTATACATCTTAGTGACTCAGCATATGAATAGTTCTCCTTTCCCCAAGAACAATTTGTCATTTTCTCACACCCTGCAAAGGTGACTACCATGCATCAACTGAAAACAGCAAAATTAAGATAGAAATTCTGATATGGAGTAAAAGCTGTGAGCAATTTCCTGTGCTTCTAAAAGACATTCTTGTGAATAGCAGGTTTATTATTGCCCATATCTTTCGTGACACATTGTGAGAAGTGTAGTGCTGTAGAACTTACTCTTAAAGGAGTAGATCTCATTAAGTTGAAAAGGTAGAAGAAGCAACTTACAATCAAATTGGAAATCACACTCAGCTTTTTTTCTTTTCATTTCTAATGTTTACAGCATTTTAAAAATGGTACCACATGTTGAAAATGGTACTGATTGATGAAGAGAAAAACAGCTAGTAAATCTGGTAGGGAAAAATATATGACCAATTTCTGCACGGATAGAGGTGAAAATTATTTTGTTTATCTCACTTGCAATTATATCAGGCCATCGATATTTGAAATTTAGTTAATTTCCAAAATGAAACCCTCTATCCCAGCCATGTGGTTGAGTTGTTACTCTTTTTTTTTTACTTATTATTCTTTATATTTGTTCATATCATTAGGTCAGATTTGAAAAGCTATCACTTCCTCTATGATTATTAGAATTTTACTGTCTTTCAAGGTCCATCTTGGATCTTACCTGCCCAGTATTCATTAGAATTTTTTAATCCTGTAATGTTCATGATCTTCATGGGGCTTTTGGATTCTCTGAAATGTCTTTGTTTTTATTAAGAGAAAAGTCCACAACATTTCTGACATTATTAAATAAATAAACCTTCTAAAATGGTCAAGAGCAACTGTCTAAAAGGTTCTGTTTTGTACTGTTGAGATTTCTTTCATAGCTGATTTCCTGTTGAAATATATTAGTCTCATCATTTCCTTTAGGTCATAAGCTACATATCTATATGTTTTATTTCCTGCACACCACAAAATCAAGTCACGTACACATAGTAGCTCCTTAGTATGTAGCTGATACACACACCAGCATGGAATAGTTCACTGCCCCAAATGGTAGTCAACTTCGAGTGTCGCCAGTTGTAAAAACATGATCATTAGAATTCCATCATCTTTTATAGTTATATGACAACTTAAAAATAATGCAAAAATTGGTCTTTGAAACATTCTAGGTAATCTCATTAAATGTGCTTCAATAATTCAATAGTCATTACAACTAATAATAGAACACTTTAAAGATCTTTATTTTTATTACTCAAATCTATTAACATATAATTGATTTTTAGGAATATTTTCTGCAACTGACATGATTCAAAACATTTCCACCTAAAATTTTCTTAAGGAAATCCACAGGCATATTCCTCATATCTTGCTACAGTTTCAGGATTTCAATTTTCAAAGAAGACATTTAGGAAATACAACAAATACATAGTTAAAAAAAAGACCTGAATTAGTTTAAATTAACATGGAAAATTTACATAAAATGTCCTTGGAAATTCACCTTAAGAGACTACTTAAAATGAGATAAAGTCTGTAGTTAAGGTACCAGGTTAAATTCACTAAATGTTTCATCTAAATTTAAAGATGTATGAAACACAGAGGTATGATGCAGAAAGTATGGTATATGTTTGTAAAAAAGAAAGAAATCATATTTTTTTTCCAGTCCTGGGCTTGAGCTCAGGGCCTGAGCACTGTCCTTGGACTTTCTCAAGGCTAGAGCTCTACCACTTGAGCTTCAGCACCATTTCCAGCTTTTTTCTATGTATGTGGTACCGAGGAATCGAACCCGGGTCTTCGTGCATGCTAGGCAAGCACGCTACCACTAGGCCAAACTCCCGGCCCCAAGAAATCATATTTTAAAATGAATAAAATAAGGTATGTATTGGAAAGGAAAAAAAAAACCGAGAACCAGAACCACAACAAGTAGTAGAACATGAAGGAAGTCCCCAGTCCTAGATTCTTCATAGCTATTATTCACAGATATGTATGTCCTTGGCTTGAATTTTACAACAAAGGCAGAGGTTCCAGTATCTTAGCAGAGCACAAAAGGTGCTTTGTAAGGGGTAAAAGAGGGTAGTTGGTCTTTCCCTTGCCACTCAAATCAACCAGTCAAGCAACTGGTGGGTAGGAATGTATCCTCAAGGTACAAAATTTCCTCTGGGTCAGGAAAGACAAACCAAAGTGAATATTTAACTGCTGCAGTGACTTAGGATAGTTCCAATAGAATCATTTTTGTTGCAGGTGAGACATGAGTGGTATTGGTTCATTCAGACTAAGGATAGCTAAAAACAAAGTTAGAACATAGGATTCACAATAACTAGTAATTGTACATGTTCAGGAATCCAGCACCCAGGCCAACCATCTCATTCAGCCTCAGAGCTTCTCTAATGATTGTGGGTAACAATGGATCCTAGTGTAATCTTTAGGATAGCCAAAGGCATTACAGAACTCACACAATCAATGAGCCTAAGTAAAAAATAAAAACCTAACTCAGGACTCAGATAACAATCTCATCCTAGCAGGGAATCTAACCAGCAGCCCAGCTAAGTTCCTTTCTCTGTTAGTCTGGCAAACAATTTCTGACTTAAAATTCTTTTAAATAGTCTTTAGAACTAAATAAAGATTATGTATCTTAATTTCTTAAATGCTATAATATTCTTAGAAGATAACAGATTAAAGACAGGTTCTCAGAGCTCATACCTGTAATCCTTTCTACTCAGGAGGCTGGGATCTGGGGATCATAGTTCAAAGCCAGGCTGAGCAGAAAAGTCCTTATCTTCTCTCTTTCACTCTTTCTCTCTTCCTCTCTCTTTCTCTCTTCCTCTCTCTCTCTCTCTCTCTCTCTCTCTCTCTCTCTCTCTCTCTCTCTCTCTTTCTGTGTGTGTGTGTGTGTGTGTGTGTGTGTGTGTGTGTGTGTGTGTGTGTGTGCATCTCCAGAAATCTAGAAGTGATATTGTTCAAGACAGGTGAGGGCGAGCCTTGGACAAAAGAGCAAAGAGAGAGAACCCAGTAACTGAGTTCAAGCCCCAGGACTGGAAAACAAAAAGGACTGGAACCACGGCCTAGTGGTAGAGTGCTCGCCTGGCATGCACAAAGCCCTAGGTTATATTTCCTCATACCATGGAAAAAGGCAGAAGTGGTATTGGGGCTCAAGTGGAAGAGCACTAGCCTTGAAAAACCCAGGCCCTGAGTTCAAGCCCTAAGACTGGCAAAAAAATAAATCTATTATTTCAGTCGGATGCAGTAGCTCATACCTGTAATCCTAGCTACTTAGAAGGCTGAGATCTGAGGATTACAGTTCAAAACCATCCCAGGTACTGGCAACTAAAAAGTCTGTGAGCCTCTTATCTCCAATTAATCACCAGAAAACCAGAAGTGGCACTGTGGCTCAAGGGGTACGGCAGTAGCCTTGAGCTGAAGACTTCAGGGACAGCACCCAGGCCTAGAGTTCAAGTCCCATGATCGACCAAAAAAAAAAGTAAACAGATTAAAGTATGTAAATGTGTTTGCACTTTGTGTTTAGCAACAGCTCTTAGAATTATTTGAATAAAATGAGAAATGAAGTTATAGCAAAATACGATGATTTGATTTCATAAACATTCTAGTACTTATCCTTTGGTAATTGTGAATTATTCTTAGTGAACATGTCAAATTCAGTAATACAGTAGCAGTCAAACTTTGCACTTGCAGGATAAATTGTGTGTGTGTGTGTGTGTGTGTGTGTGTGTGTGTGTGTGTGTGTGTGGTGTGTATGTGTGTACAGGTCCTCGGGCTTGAAGTAAAGCCCTTCTAGCACTCTATCACTTGAGCCACAGTTCAAGTTAAGACTTTTTTTCTGGTTAAATGGAGAAGGTTGTCTCATGAACATTTCTGCCAAGAATGGCTTTGAACCACAATCCTCAGATCTTGGCTTCCTCAGTAGCTAAGATTACAGGATTAACCCATTGGCACCAAGCAAGGAAAATAAGTTCTAAGAGCCCCCAGTACATGCATGTACATTTGTGATGGTTTAGTTTATAAATAAGACAAAATATTAACAAATAACTATTGCTATTAAACTGATTATTTTATAGCTTATACTAAGCTATTGTTTTTCCTGAGGAAAAACACCAAAATTCCTTTATAATTTCCATTGAACCACAATGCTTTTCTTAGTAAAAATGCCAGTTTCTCTTTTTGCGAGTTTATTGGTTTGATTAGAAAATTTTCACTTGAAATACTAGAAAGTATGAGATTATGTAAGTCAATATTGTGTACTAGGCTGGCTTTTTCATAATCTCTTTCATGCCATTACATTCTTTTGATTAAAACTCCTCTAAGGTTTAGCATATATGTTTTAGAAAATTACTCATCCTACTGGCTATTTCTTATTTTAAGTGGAATTCACGTACATAGATATGGTGCATTTTAAGACAAAGCTTGACATTAAGAAATATAGTTTTCTTAAATATAACTTAAGAATTGTCAAAATAATGAGTAGCTGTTCCCACCCCTGCAAAGACAGTGAGCATTGATCAAATCAGTTGTATTTTTTCATAAAAAAATTTCACTGATTATATTAGCATATATTTCTCCCACAATATTCTACCTGAAATTCTTTTTTTTTGCCAGTCCTGGGCTTAAGCTCAGGGCCCGAGGACTGTCCTTGGATTTTTCTCAAGGCTAGAACTCTACCACTTGAGCCTCAGCACCACTTCTGGCTTTTTCTAAGTATGTGGTACCAAGGAATAGAACCCGGGTCTTCGTGCATGCTAGGCAAGCACTCTACCACTAGGCTAAACTCCAGGCCCTGAAATTCTTAATGGTCAGAAAAGTTAAAGGAGGTTTGGTTTGTAATTTCAAGATATATGAACAGATATATTTCTGCTTTCCCTACTAATGTGCAACCATGTTGGCAGTAATGAAAATCAAATACAAAGCCTGTAATTAGAATAAAGTTTTAAAAACATCACTTGGAAACATGAGAAAGGGTATCAATGTTTGTGAAGCAATGTACCTTCTATCTGGCGAATATAATGTAACCCTTCTATTAATTACAATAAAAAATCACTTGGAACTTTTTAGAACATATGTAGGGGTGTGGCACTGGTGGCTCATGCCTATAATCTTATCTACTTAGGAGACTGAGATCTGGAAAATTTTTTCTTAAGTTCACACTTATAGGTACATGTACCTGGCAAGAAAAATAAAAAGAACATTTATTTCTTTCACATCTTGTCATTTTTCTTCTTTCCAGTCCTGGGGATTGAACTCAGGACCTGGGCACTCTCCTTGAGCTTTCTCAAGGCTAGCATTCTACCACTTGAGCTACAGCACCATTTCCAGGCTTTTCTGGGTATGTTGTATGGAATCTACCACTAGACCACACTTCTGACTCCATTTTGGTATTTCACATGAATTATTTTAGTGTTTTGCAAGTAAATTTCCACCAAATACCTGTTTAAGCAGTTATATTATTGGTAACCTGTGTTAGAATTCATCTCAGTCCAAGTCATAAATCAAGATATAATTATAACTAACATTCAAATAATTTTAACTTTGTGTCATAAGACAGTTCACTAAATACTTAGCAAGAGTCATGAAGTAAGTCTTCAGTGTCCTCTACAGAACTTACATTTCCATGTTCTATTTATCCTCAGATTTGGGGGTTTGAACTCAGGCAATCATAGTGGCTAGGCAGGAATTCTATCAGTTTTTATTATTATTATTTGCAGTTTTTAGGTGAAAAACTAGAGATTGATTTGCCTCACTTCACATTGTTAGGAACTGCAGAGCAGAAGCACTTGTCTCCCCTGCTGTGAATATGTCTATATACTGTTTGAAAGTTGTATTTATAAGCAACATTTTCTTTTCTTTCTTATTTTTTTTGTTGGTTCTGGGGCTTGAACTCTGGGCCTGGGAGTTGTCCCTGAGCTCTTCAGCTCAAGTCTACTGCCCTTCCCCTTGAGACACAGTGCCACTTTCTGTTTTCTGGTAGTTAATTGGAGATAGGAATCTCACAGACTTCAGTGCCTGAGCTGGCTTTAAATCATGATCCTCAGATTGCAGCCTCCTGAATATCTAGGATTTCAGGCGCTAGCCACTCCACCCGGAAACTCTGATATTTTCTATTAATATGATTTAGTACTATACAATGTTCTATTCATTTTGTGTGTGCATGTATGTGTATACTAATCCTGGAGCTTGAAATCAGGGCCTGAACACTGTCCCTGAGAACTTTTGCTTAACACTGGTACCCTACCACTTGAGCCTCCAGCTTTTTTTCTCTGTCATGAGACCTGAGCTCTAGGCTTGGCCCTGTCCCTTAGCCCTTCAAGGATATGTCCCTATGCCATGAGCCACAATGCCACTTCCAGTTTTCTGATGGTTCATTAGAGATAAGAGTCTCATGGAATTTCCCTCCTCAGGCTGACTTTTAACCACAATCCTCAGATCTCAGTCTCCTGAGCCATTTCGCCTGGCTACCTCCAGCTTTTTTTTTTTTTTTGGCAGTCTTGGGGCTTCAACTCAGCACTGTCCTTGGACTTTTCTCAAGGCTAGAGCTCTACCACTTGAGCCACAGCACCACTTCCAGCTTTTTTTTCTATGTATGCGGTACCAAGGAATAGAATCCGGGACTTCGTGTATGCTCTGCAAGCACTCTACCACTAGGCCAAACTCCTGGCCCTACCTCTAGCTTTCTGATGGTTAATTGAAGATAGGAGTCTCACAGAACCCTGCCTGGCCTGCCACTGTCCCTCAGCTTTTTTGCATAAGGCTAGCACTTTGCCACATTGAGCCACAGCACTACTTTGGGTTCTGAGTGGTTAATTGGAGATAAGAATTTCTTGGGAAGTTTTCAGCCTTGGCTGGCTGTGAACCTGGAGCCTCAGATCTCAGCCTCCTGAGTAGCTAGGATTACAGGCTTGAGTCACCAACTCCTGGCTATGGTAACACTGTTATTTCCAATTAACTAACAAAATGCTGGAATTCAAGCTATGCTAGCCTTGAGCACAAAGCTCAGATACAATGCCCAGGCTTTGAGTTCAAACTCCAAGAAAGACACATAAAAAAAGAAATAAGTGAGGAGGACACAGGTTTAACTTGATTTGAACAATGCATACAGATGCATATATAACCACCTGATGCGCCATATGATCTAGTGTTTAGATGCCAGTTATTTATAAAAGTAAATATTTTCCTTTAATAATATTTTCCCAGAAAATAAATAAATGTAAAGAGTTCTTTTTTTTCAGTCAGTTGTGGGGCTTGAACTCTGGGCCTGGGCACTTTCTCTGAGCTCTCTTCAGCTCAAGTCTACTGTTTTGTTTGAGCTACAGTGCCACTTCGAAGAACCCTTAGGGTAAGACATTAATATGTAATATAAAATTCTGCAAACATTGATTCCCACTCAAATATTTATTCCCAAGTAATTTCATAGGGTCCAATTCCTGTTTGATTATACAATATAGTTTTATTTTGTCTATTTTTCTCAGTGTTAGAAAACAAATCACGGACATGTCAATAGTAGGCCAGAACTATAGCTCTGAGCTATATCTCTATCCTCCATATAATTTTAATTTAGTGTATAAAGTCAGTATTAGAGACTTTTTCCCCAGGTATAGAACTTTATAAATGAAAAATATATGCAAAGAAACAAAAGTAGGTAAAGTGTCACAATATGTGTGAATGTAGAAAGTAGGCTACAAAACAAGCTGCTTACCACTTTTGTGATAATGACTGCCAATTCTATTCTCAGAAACATTTAGTATAATGAAGAGCAATGTATATAAAAGGGGATTCTAAATAAAAGATATTCTCAATTTAAAACTCATATTTTTCAAATATTAAATCTGTAAGTGCCGCTATATATGAGAAATGATCACGAAAGGCGACTTTCCTTAAATAATTGCTTGGCTGTTAGCCTAAACACACCAAAATTATCTGACAAATTCTTTTATAACTAAGAGGCAGTGAACACAAGAATTTGATGGTGAGAAGACTTCTGTGACTATAGTATTGTGTCTTATTAATTCCAACTATGTCTTATTACCTATAACTGTTTTAAAGAAAGCAGTTGACTTCTGTCAAATAAGAGTTCTCAATTGCAATTCAAAAACTTGAAAGAACATATATAAAGTCATTTTAAAAGGATTACACTACATTTGCCTTAAAAAGAAGAGAACAGAAGATTCTGACCCAAGGATACTAACCTGTGAATTTCTATGAAGGCTACCATAAATTTTGAGTTCCTTTTATACTAGCTAGAAAAGTCTAAAAATCTTACAGTTTTTTACATGACATAGCCTCCAAAATAAAGTGCCTATCCAACTGTCATGAAAATGACATGCATTTTCCCCGAGGAAAATGATGTTCAATCAAGCTGCTTCTAGTATAGAAAAACATCTTCATCCAGGCTTCACGCTTCTAAGATTCAGCATAATTTTTTTCAAGACAGCGCTTAATACTCTGAGGAATTTATCTCCCAAGAACAGAAGATATAGCCATCATCTTCTGATAACTGAAAACCAGGCCATTAAAGTAAATTTTCATTTGGATATATACTTTTTCTCATATTTCAGTTCTTAGTGGTCTACCATTTTCACCCCTTAAAATAACTTCATGGATGTAATTATTATCTTCATTTCAAGCACTTTCTTATCTACTAAGTCACTGGTGATTAGCCAATGGCAGATTCAAAAGCAGGCACAGTATTATATCATCTGTGCTAACTATATCAACCCTATGATTGATGCTGAGAGCTAAGTATTTTTGTCTTTGAATGCATCTTGAGTCACTTGTGCTTTTTTTAATTCTTTCTTCGAATCCATTTGGTTTTAAAGTGTGTAAAACAATAATTGTATCAAGTAAAAGAATAGTGTGTTTTGTGGTGCTCATTGGATACTGAGATAATCCCCAGAATATAGATAATATCAAATTTCCTTGATTAATTCCAAAAGAAAGATGGTTAAATAAGATTATAAATTTCTGCAATCCAACAAAAATGTTTAAAATAAATACTTTGTAACAAATGAACTTTTTACTGAAATTTTAGGCATTAAAATATTTCACGAGCTAGAATCAGTGACTTATTCCAGTAATCTTAATCATGCAAGAGTCTGAGAACTTTATGATCTACGTTTGATACCAGATCAAACAAAAAATTTTGAAGACCCCATTTCCAAAACAATTATCAAAATATCAGACTGAAGGCATAGCTGAGGTGGCAGAATACAAGGAAAAGGTCATAGCTAAAGTCTCAGTATATTTTGGTAAGCTTATAGTTTAAAATACCAAAATATTCTGGTATTCTATTTTTCAAACATTTCTGCTGCTTTTCTTCTACTTGTATTATTATTTTTTTGTTTTTAATTTAATTGTGGGGCTTTAATTGTGGAACTGGGTTCTATCCCTGAGCTCTTGAATTCAAAGATAGCACTCTGCCTCACTTTGAGCCACAGTGCCACTTCTGATTTTCTGGTGGTTAATTGGAGATGAGTCTCACAGATTTACAGATTTTTTGATTTTTATGGCCAGGCTGGCTTTGAATCCCAATACTCAGATCTCAGTCTCCTGAGTAACAAGGATTACAGGGATGAGTCATCAGCACCAGCTCTATTTGTATTAATTTTAAAACAGGATGATACTCAACTTAGTTATGGAAACAGAAGTTTAAATGTAAAATGAGATCACTAAATCTTATATAATTTCAACCTGTCTTTTTACCTGTATAATTAAAGGATTTAGTAAAAGCAGAATCAACTGCATGAGTTGGAAGTTGTACAATGCATGACCCTAGGTTCAGTCCTCATACTGCCAAAAAATAGCAACAACTCTTGATACCTTTCTTTATACTTTATATAAATGCTTTGGCAAATAATTTCTACCAAATGTTAAATTTTCTGAAGATTCGCATCTCCAAGACAAACTTTTTACACCTCTTTGATTTTTTCCTCATAGTTCAGAATGAAACTTATTATACCATAAACTGCATTATATTGTGGCGCATTTGCTTTTAGGTTTCAAAGTGAAGCTTCCAATTCAGTCCCTAGCTACACAGACCTGTCTGTTATGCTGCTTGACTATGCCTACTAGATGACTGCTGGCTCACAACAGAGCAAGTGATCCAAGGAAGAACAAGAAAGAAGCTACAATGTTTTTGATATCTTTGATTCAATAGTCATGCAGTGCCATTTCTATGAGTCTATTGATTACAGTGGTTACTCCTTTTCAGTATGGAAATTGGCCACATAAAGATATAAATATCAGTAAGCATGAGCCATTGGGTAATCCTCTTAGAGACCTGGTATCTTACTATATTATCCATTGCATAGCAACACAGCACAGGCTAGGTACTTTATAAAGAAAAGAAGTGAATTTTGGCTTAGGGCTCTGAAAGTTAGAACTCTTATGATCGACCAGGCAGCTCCATCTGGGCAAGGGCCTTGTGCTATATCAATTCAACATGAAAAGCAGGACAAGTGAAATGGAGGATGGACACACTTGCTAATAATCTTTCCACTAACTAATTGAGTCCTTTGAGAGCTGGAACTCACCCACATGTATGAGGATTAGCCTAATCTTGAAAGAGGAACACTAATCCCACTTAATGATTAATTTGACAGGCTCAACCTCCCAACACCAAAACAATGCCAAGCAAATTTCACTGTAAATTCTACAGGCAAAAAAAAAATTCAAATGTGATGGCACAGAATCACTCTCATTGCTTCAACATCGTTAAATAAAAAGTATTTAATAAACACTTATACATTGGAAATGAAAATATGCCAAATTCTATTTTTCTTTTGCCAGTCCTATAGCTTGAACTCAGGGCCTAGGCACTGTCCCTAGGCTTCTTTTGCTCAAGGCTAGCACTCTGCCACTTGTGTCACAGTGCAACTTCTGACCTTTTCTCTATGTGTATGTGGTACAGAGGAATTGAACCTAGGGCTTCATGTATGCTAGGCAAACACTCTACAAGTAAGCCACATTCCAAGATCCATACCAAATTCTTCAGACTTAAATAATGTATATTTAAATTAGAGATTAAATAGATAATGAAATTTCAACTTTATTACAAATGAAATAAAAATATTTTTCTCTTCTATTATTAATAATACTGATTTCATTTTTAATGAACACATGTGTGCTGAGAAGCAAAATAAGCAAATATCTTCAGAAAAAAACAGTATTTTCTTACTAAACAAAAAGGAAACTGGCATAGCCTATTGCTAATTTCATCCTCAATCTCAGAACACAACTTCATAAACTAATAAAAAAACAAAGAACTTACTCTGAATGGCAATATGCTTTGATATATATTCACTGAATAACTATTTTCATCTGCCTTAAAACTATTTTAATATGTGCTTTTCAGTATCTTAGCTTCAATAAATCATAAAAAGTAAGAGTATAGAATTAAACTAATTTCATGACCCCTCAACCCATACCGACATGGGGTTGACTATAATGAAGTACACAATTGAAATTATTTGAACACTTTAAATCTAAGCCATATGGGCTGTGTGACTCCAAACCAATCATGCTTTCTGAATTGTGTGTCTATGTGTATGTTTGCACGTATTTAAAATGGACATATTGTATGAGGTCATGAATGTAATTCTTTGGGACTAGGCACTGGTGGCTCATACTTGTAATCCAAGCTATTCAGGAAGCTTTATGTCTTGGCTCAAAGCTATCCCAGGCTTTGAAACTGTTACATCCAAGCAATCCTAACAAGCCAGAAGTGGAACTGTGGCTCAAATGGTAAAGTGACTTCCTTAAGCAGAAAGAAAATCTTAGGGACAGCACCCATGACCCAAGTTCAATCAAGCTCCAGTACCAACCCCAAAATAGAATTCTTTGGAAAGTGAAAAAAATGGTGTGGTACAACAATCCCACACTAACAGAAAACAATGACACTTTATCTTAAAGCAAACAACAATGACAACAACAAAACTAGCTGCTTGCTGGGCAATGGGTAAGAAAGGAAACTGATGGGAAAAGTCTTTGTATCAATATTTGTTAAATAAACCCTCAGCCCCTGAAACACTGAATCAGTTCAGAGTACATTGCCTGTATCGTCAGTTCATTTCATTAGGTCTACTTCTCCAGGCAGCACATATTATTCACTTTAATTTCTGGAGGACAGTAACTCGTCTCCTAATCCACAGCCCCAAGGTTGATAGTACTTTTCAGAGCTCTTTTGAAATGCATGCCCTCTGCCTCACTCTACTTTACTTGTACATATAAAACTGCTTTGGGGAAAATATATTTTGCATTAGACAAATTCCTGAATTAGTTATATGATTTCTCTTGTGGTGCTGGGGATCAAATACAGGACCTTGCAAATGCTAGGTAAGCACCCTAATAATAAACTACATCCTTGGACCTTGGCCTTCTGAAATATGGTCTCCCTATGTATCCATATTGAACTGAAAATTGTAATCTTTTTTACTTCTAAGGAAGTTAAAAACAGTGAGAAGAGAAAGGGGAGGGAAGGGGTGGGTTAAAGATAATGGCAACATAATAAAACCCAGGAAGCCCTGTTTGCGAAAGGAATTTGGAGGGAAGGTTAATATGGAAATATAATGGAGGAGGTAAATTTCTTTAGTGTATGTATGTATGTATGTATGTATGTATACATGTGTACATGTAATTATCACAATGAAACACCCTCATATTGGCAATAAATAGAAACCCAAAACAAATAAAATTTTAAAAGGCAAGTAAAATTTAAAGCTGAGAGTCCAGAATCCCAAAAGAGAAAATTTTGTTTTATGAAACTCCTACAGAAGGCAGAAAATTCAGCACAAAGAAGTTAGCTATAGCCTTAAGTAGGAATTGTCTTGGTGTGTTCTGGATACTGAAAGAAAGTTACACTAAGAGAAGTTAAAAAGTGATCAGGGGAATGAAATAAGGTTAAAAGATAAGCAGAAGCCATATTAAGCAAGATACTGTAGGCCACAGTTAAATTTTAAGAGGTAAAATTTTATTCTAATTGTAATATAGAAAAACATTTTAAGAGGTTAAATTTTATTCTAATTGCAATATAGAAAACCATTTGAAGCCAAGCGCCATGGTTCACACCTGTAATTCTAGATACTCAGGAGGCTGGGATCTGAAGAGCATGGTTCAAATCTAGTCCAGGCACAAAAGAACATGTGACTATTATCTAAAATTTACCAGTGGAAAACAGAAAGTGGGGGCTGAGGTTCAAGTGTTAGGGTTACACTCAAGGATTAGCCTTGAGCTGAAGAGCTCAGGCCCAGGGATAGGGTGGTATTCTTGAACTGAAGAGCTCAGTGACAGTGCCCAGGCCTAGAGTACAAGCCCCTTGACCCCACAAAAAAATTCAGAGCAGTGACAAGATGTGATTTAAACTTTAAAATGAATCTCTACCACACAGAGAATGAATGCCTTTGCTCATAATTTAAGAAGTACAAATTATTGTTTAAAGTAGATTTATCAAATCAATGCCAACAATATTCCCTTTAGTTTTTGTTTCACTTTAGAACATTTAAATTAACTGGGTCCGTTTCTTTACATGATTAACTGAACCAGAAGTTTTGATATATCATATAGTTTCATTCTTTATTTTAGTTTAGATTTCCTTAGAACTTGAGCTTCAGTAGGTGGAGTAGATAAAAATTAAAATAAAACTAATCATTTCATTTAATTTAGAATTTCTACAACTAAATAACTGTAGTCTATGAAGTCTCACATGATTTAAACCTGGATACTTATGGTGCCTAATGATAACTAAGAGCTACTCAAATCCTTCCTATGCAGGCTCCTAGATTTGCACTGCTAACAATGGAAGTCATGTGTTTCCAGGGGAAGGGAAACATCTTTGGCATTTCCTGCCTGCCATGGTTTGACAGATATTCACTTTTGCTATTTTTTTAATCTTGTTTTGTTTTGCTTTAGACAGAAGCTTCAAACAAGATGATTTCTGAAATAGCCAGTTTATTTCAGTAATTTGGTGAAATCTGTTGTTTTTTTCCAAAAAGTACTCTGTTATTTTCACTTATTCATTGCTCTGATAATTAAAATTTTGATTCTCTTTTTGTAGTTTTTCTTGATTTTTATTACTATATTCATTTCAATGAACTTTCAAAATACTGTATCATAGTGTGGTGTCATAGAAAGAGCCAAGGGTTTGAGGCAGAGGAGATTTGATTCCTTATGAAACATTGATATTATCTGTATTTCACTGAAGAAAAACTAAGAACACAATGTCCATTAAGTTCTGCATGGTGACACTGCTTATAAATAGTACAGCCACAATTCCAACCAAGGAATTCTGGATCTAAGTCCATGACATGACATAGTAAGCTTCACTGCCTCTTGTGGCCTGTTATGCTGATGACCTCTGATAGATCATGAAGCAGGGAGATTGTGCCCCATGTCACATACCATCTCAAGAGAGAAAATTATAAAATGATCCTACTTCTTGGCAAATAGATGACCCCAGATCAGGATATTATCCTTTTCCAATGACATAATTCATAGAAATATTTAGATTAAAAAATGAATCACAGTAAGCAGTCCAAATCCTAGATTGTGACAAGAGAGATTACTATATTGTAGCTAAACAGCTTCAATTGTTCTTTTGTAATGGGCTGAGAATAATGCCAAAACAAATGTTTAAATCAACAAGACTCATCAATATGCACTTGTTATTTTAACATAGCCAGAAATGTTATCATGGTAATAATGAAATAGCCTATAATCCCCAATCCCTGTATAGACAAGGAGCCAAGAAGGAATCATGCAACAATGTCTGTTTAGAAATAGAATTTGGAAGAAAAGCTCACAGGGCTTCACATACCCAAAATCCTCTGACATTTGTTCTTCCTCTTTCAGGAACAAGAATGAGTTTTCTCTTGAGTTCTGACAAGGAAAGAAACACCATTGAATAGCCATTTTTATATTCTCCCAAACACCTTACACACACACACACACACACACACACACACACACACACACACACACAAAACACCTCCTCACACTTTAGAACTATGACAAAAGGAGTACATTTTTCCTGAAAGAAGTCTGTTCGGAAAGAGAATTACAAAAACTTAAGCAGAGCTTTCTGAGACTCAACTTTTCTCACACATGTGATATGAATAGTTTTAAAGACTTTGAAAAAAATTTAATTAACTTACTTTATTGTTATTGTAGAGGTGATGTACGGAGGGATAAAAATTACATGAGTCAGGTAATGAATACCTTTCCTTTTTAACAGTGTTTTCTGTTCCCTCATGCTCTCCCAGTTGCTCCCTCTCATCTCCACTCATGAGTTGTATAGTTCACATTCGTCAGTGTCCAGTGAGCTCCATTGCTGCATTTTTTTACTATATGCCCCCTCAAGCTCTGTGCCCTCCTCCTACCCACCCAAAGATAAACACCTGAATATACCATACAGGATAGAATCTTCAAAACTAAAAAGTAAAAAATGTCTTTTGTTTCTGTAATGAATAAAAATAATTTCCTAAGCATCATGTATCCTATGAAAATGTAAGCTGCTCATAAAATTGACTCTAGAATAAGTATGACTCATGAAATACTGAAAACTCTAACAGCAAAAACTATACATTCTATATACTTCATTCCATTTGGCACTCATATGTTAGTAAGGAAATGTCTGAGACTTTAAATTTTCTGTGAAATCCAATATGTGCGGTGGGAAAATATTGTTGATATGACCTATATTTTCAATTACCAATCTTAAACATGACATTATATTGTGACTTTCATTATTTACAGCTATTCTTTCTCTGTATTGCCAAAATGAGTTATACTGCTAGTTCAACAAAATGGAGCCCTATCATTTAAAATTAAAATCTATTTTTTCCTTTTCTTCTCTCTCCCTGTCCACATACCTACCTTCCTTCCTCTCTCTCTATCTCCCTGTCTCCCTCCATCCCTCTGTCACTCTCTAGTCCCTCTCTGTGTCCCTCTCAGTCCCTCTCCCTTCCACCCCACCCATGGATGTATGTGCATTCAGGAGACCCAACTGCTAGTTTCCATTTTGAACAGTTTTTTTTAATATTTACAAATATTTATGAAACTCCCACACATCCTGGGTAGTAATTGTTCTGAAAGACTTGAAGTTGGTGTCAAATTGCTACCTACACTATTCAGGCATTTTTATGCTGTCAGCAAGTAAAGGAAAACTTCTTTCAGACATCATTTTGTCTGAAACCGAAAGGCAAATGTGGTAACATACACAAAAAATGGCCTATTCAAATAAAGTATTTGGAATGTATGGGACTCTCCCAGCACAGAGATCATGCTTTTGGTCCACTTTCTTTAAAAATTTGTTTAAATAGGCTGTCAGGTATTCCTCTCTAGATATGTGATGCACACAGCTTCCTCATGAAAAAATATATTGAATCAGATATGATAGTACTATGTTTAATATCAATTTTCTACAGCCTCAAACATATTACTAGTTCCATCACCTAGTTATATTCCTATAATTCATCTTCATCTATTACTTTTATTGTATATTGTTTTAACAAAGCAGACAATCCCAAACAATGGATAAGTCATATTTTGTTACAAATCACAAATCCCCTGTAGACCTTTTCTATTAGAAAATAATACATAGAGAAATGTGATTAACTCAGATACTATACCTTTTGAGAATCATTTAGGTTATAGTTAATACCTGTAAGGTTTTGAGAACATGACTTTCATAATTTTAGTTTGTCCATCTAAAGTTGGTGCAAATGAGAGTTAGACACATTCAAATGAAAGAATGTAGTAAGAATATTTGGTAATTTTAAAGTAAAAAACATAAGGCCATATATTTCAACTAGTAACACAGGGAAGGATCACCACAGAATGAATAAGAATTTAAACTACTTATCCCTTGTCAATTTGAAATAAAATAAAATTAAAATTAACATCACAATCACTGCAGTTATTTTATTAAAGTATTTGCATATGTCTCTACTTACATTCTCTTTAGAAGTATATTAGTACAGTTTATTAATATCTTACTGGAAGTATAATTTTATACCTCTAAAGAAATTATGACAGGGTGTGAGCGAGATGAGGAACCATGCTTAGAAAACATTATCTGAGCAAAATTTTTGACACAGTTATGAAAATAACAGCATATGTTTATCTTCATTTAATGGTTTAGAAAATCTAATCCATAGCCTTTATTACAGAATGTATACTCATAGAACAATGTAAACCTTAGCTGCATTTCTGTTATAAAATTAGAGAACCTAGCCATATGCCTGCGGTTCACTCCTATAACCCTAGTTGCTTAGGAGGCTGAGATCTGAGGAGCATAGTTCAAAATCAGCCAGGGCAGGAAAGTTTGTGAGACTGTTATCCCCATCTGACCATCAAAAATCTGAACGGTGAGCTGTGGCTCAAATGGTAGAATACTAGCCTTGAGCAAGTAAGCTCAGGAACAGTAACCAGGCTCTGAGTTGAAGACTACAGTCTGACACCAAAAAATACCGTAGCACCTGAAATAGAATAATGAATATAACTGTTGTAAGTTAGATGTATTAGTTGGGCATTTGTAGGTTAGGCTTTTGATCCTAGTTACTCAGGAGGCTGTGATCTAAGGAATACGTTTGAAAGATAGCACAGGCAGGAAATTCAGTGAGACTCTCATCTCCAATTAACTACCAAAAAGTTGTAAATACAGCTGTGACTCAAATGGGTAGAATGCCAGCCTTGAGCACAAAAGCTCAGGAATAGTCCCAAGGCCCAGAGATGTTTTTCTTTCTACACATTTTCACTTAATAATTCAAGCATTCATACACACCACCCTACTTATCAGATCACACCACCCTACGTATTTTTAAATAAGTACCTTAATTCACCAATAGAAATCATATTCTTGCAAGTATTCACATAAAATTTTGCTTCCCCATTTTAGGAGCTGCAACATACTCCATTGCCACTACATTATACACAGTTGTATACTCTCCTGATTGATAGGTCTATTGATGTCATGTAAGGTTTTTGTTTTGTTTTGTTTTTCATTCCTGGGGATTATATTCAAGGCCTGAGCACTGTCCTTGAGCTTTCTCAAAGCTGGCACTCTTCCTCTTGAGCCACAGCACCACTTCTAGCTTTTTCTGTGTATGTGGTACTGAGGAATCGAACCCAGGGCTTCATGTATGCTAGGAAAGCACCACTAGGCCACACTTCCGGCCAAGGCTTTATTATTTTAACAATAGAAATATATATATATATATGATTGTCAAGTACATATAAGTGTATGCATTAATATACTGGCAGAGAAATGTATGTATAATACATAGTTCATATTTTTCTGATTGAAATTGTCTTAGTCCATTTTAAGGTGTTTTTAACTAAGTAACATAGCTTCATTTTCTCCATGCTTTTTGTTTCTGCCTCAACTGTTCTAAAGAAAACCTATCACAAGGTAGGACAATAATTGTTTGGCAAGTGCTCTCTCAGTTGAGCCATACTTCCAGCTCTTTTGGTTTTAGGTTGTTTTTCAAAAAAGTTCTTTTCCATTTCTGCCAGAAAAGGCCTTGCAACACAATCCTACTTATCTCTCTCACACTTTTTAGATTAAATTCATAACCTCCCATGTCAAACTTGTTTGTTCAGATAGGGACTTGTGAACTTTTTCTTTCTTACCATACTGCCATTTGAGCCACACATTCCTATTAATCTCTAATTCCCAAATAGGCGAAATTAGAGGTGTGAGCCATTACAACCAATCTCATGTTTCTTTTGTTTTAATATACTACTTAAACTTACTTTATTTTTGTAGACCATGGGACTTGAACTTTGGGCCTGGGCATTGTACCTGAGCTCTTCAGCTCAAGGATAACACACTACCCCTTGAGACAAAGTACTGCTTTTGGTTTGCTAGTGGTTAATTGGAGGTAAGAGTTTCACGATCTGTAGTACCCTGGCTAGCTTTGACCTGCAATCCTCAGATCTCAGCTTCCTGAGTAGCTAGGATTACAGGCATGAGCCACCACGCCCAATTCTTCCTAAGTTTTTAAAAATTTCATATTACAGCATAGAACATAGTTAGGAGCTAGAATCATCTGTGAATAGGAAACAAATAATATACATTAGAACTTTTAAGTTCAAACCCTACTACCACTAAGACATTTTTTTTAAGTTATTGATTTTTATGGACCTTTCAAAGCTTACACTGAACCAACTCTCTCAGCTTTCTTGCTGGCCTCACACTCTTAATACCTGAGTAATACAGCTAGCCCTACTTTTTTTTTTTGCCAGTCGTGGGCTTGAGCTCAGGGCATGAACCCTGTCCTTGGACTTTCTCAAGGCTAGCATTCTACCACTTGAGCCTCAGCACCACTTCCAGCTTTTTGCTATGTATGTGGGGTACCGAGGAATTGAACCTGGGTCTTCGTGCATGGTAGGCAAGCACTCTACTACTAGGCCAAACTCCCGGCCCAGTCCTACTTTTTTTAATTTAAATATTCTGAAGATGGACTCACAGAATTTTCTAGCTTGGCTAGTTTTGAGCTGCAATATTCTGGATCTTAGACTTCTTAGTAACTAGGGTTACGGGTATCACCCAACAGTGCTTGCTTCAATCAATACAATTTTGTGCCAGTTCAGGGGTTTGAATTCAGGGCCTATGCTCAGAGACAGTGTTCTAGTACTTTGAGCTACAGTGATATTTTCAGATTTTTGGTAGTTAGTTGAAAGTAAGAGCCTCAAGTACTTCCCTACCCATGCTTGCTTTGAACTATGATCCTTGGATCTCATCCTCCTGTGTTAGAATGATAGACACGAGGCACTACTCCATGGCATAACCACTATATTTTAACATAGTTCCTATACAGAGTATTTCATTTTTATTTAGTATCATCCCTTGATGTCTACAAGTAGTTACTAAATTTAATATTATTAAATGTAGTATAGAAGAAAATGAGGAAGGAAGTGAGAGAGGAAGAGAGGAAGGGAAGGAGCACACAATGAGAATTACTTAAAGCAAACCTACCTGGAAATTCTAACACATTTACTCTGTCTAAATTGTTTTATTGTTTATAAACTTAGCACAATGATACCAGTACTGGGCAATTTTAGGCCCATTGTGTAAGCTCATTAAATGTAATAAAAAGTCCTTGGAAAGTAAACACTGTCATGCCACAAGTTCACAGTAACATAGGACAACTAGCTGCTAGCTGGGCAATGGCTGAGAAGCAAAATGATTTGGAAAATATGTATCAATACTGTTAAATAAGCCCTCAGCTTCAGAGACATGCAATCTGTTGGAGGATGTCTCTGATATGCCCATCTAATTTCATTAATTCTTCTATAGGCTACACTTGTAGTCATTTTATCTTAATTCCTAGAGAATAGCACCCTAACCCACACTCTGAGGGTTGACAGTGCTTTATAGAGCTCTTTTCAAATACATATCCTTTGCTTCACTCATAGAGCTATACATGTACATATACATGAACTGCATTGGCAGAAAATTATATTATTGTATTTTTCATTACCTAAATTCTTATGGCTCTATCCAAGGCAAGAATTTTTTTCTAGTGTTGTGAATCAAATCTATAACTTTGCACATGGTAAACAAGCCCTTTACCATTGAAATCTATTCCCAACCTTCAGATTTTTGAGAGAGGACTTCATTATCCACCTCACCTATTCAGTTGCGTTTCTCAAGGCTAACTTGTAAATTTTCAGATGAATTTCCAAATGTAGGAACCATGGCTCAAAAAGTGTAAGATATAAATTTTAAATATTTTCTTTTAACTGGGATATGGTGGTTAACACCTGTAGACCTGGTTACTCAGGAAACTGAGAACTGAGAGTCTCAATTTAAAGCCAGCCCTGGCAGGGAAGTCTATGAGACTGTTATCTCCAATTAACCCCTGGAAAACCAGAATCATCACTGTGGCTCAAAATGATAAATCACTAGCCTTGAGCAAAAGAGCTCACGTTGTCAAGCCCCATGAGGGATAATTTTTTTATCTCATATTTAAATATTAGACTATTTCTTTATACTTTATATCATAAATACTTCATATTCATATATTACAATAAATTAGTTGTGCAGGGTGATTTCATTTGAACATACCCATGTTCTAAAGCTATGTACCTTGATCAGTTTCACCTCTCCACCACTTTCTCTCATTCCCTACCCTCCAGCCCAAACCAACCTCAAAATATTTTAAAAAACTGCCATTCATTTTCAAATATTTTAACTAACCAACGTTAATGCCAACAAAGAAATAGCAGTAGCTAACACTTACATGGACTTACTAGGTGCCAAAAAGTATGATTTTGTCTTTTTTTCTCTCCTTTTTGCTTGCTAATAATGGAGCTTGAGCTCAGGGTGTCATTTAAGCTGCTGATCCATGACAGGAAGTCTACTATGTCTCCATTCTGGCATTTTTGCTAATACGCCCGAGAAGAAGTATTGTAGATTTTTGAAGCTGGCTTCTAACCTCAGTCCTTCAGGTGTCAGCCTCCTGTGTAGCTAGGATTACAAGTGGCATCTGATACCTGTGCGAGGCTTCTTTGATAATTTTCTAAGCAAATGGTCTCTCATATTCCTTTTTCACACATTCACTGTATATCACAACCACTCCCATACTGGGTGTGACTGAATAATGCTCTTTTAAATGTAAAACTATAAAATGTGAAGGAAAAATAATACTACAACTTGTGCATTAATTGCTATGGCTAATGAGAGAGGAAAATGATATTTAGATTCAAATATTATATTACCTGATTTTGACATAGGAACAAAGTGTTTTCTCTTCTCCGTTTTCTGAAATGTTCAGCTTTTGGTTGGAATAAGCTCATTTCGAAATTTTTTCTAATGACACCCTAAGGTCAAAAAAAAGAACATGGGAAATCTGCCTTCAGGCTTATAGAAACCATTAGATTTCTCTTTGAATTTCCTAAATCTCTGAAAACTTCTAATATAGAAACTACAAAGTACATGTTTGCTAAGTAGAAAAACTTGCTTCACAGGATTTCTTAAAATAGAAGAGAAATATTTCACCTTTTTTTTGGTAAACTTCTCACATTATGTAGTCAAAAGCAATGATGAAAATTTCTTCACACTATATTGTCTCTGAGCCAGCCACATTTGTTTTTAAATCTACTCTCTTGCACTTCTCTTTATCAGCCATTAAAAAAATAGCAATTGCTGGCACTTCTATTTCTTATAGTATATAGTATAATACCTTAGGAAAATTGAGAATCCTTTAAAAAGCTTATGTTTTAAACACATTGCATATTTATCATTAGAGAGGACAAAAAATCACAACTCTTTAACAGGTAAAGCTTTGCCAGATAGACTTTCATAACCATGCAGTACACACTTACATTTGCATTTGTCTAAATTAAAAGTCCTTTTATCTGATTCTGAGGAAATATTCAGACAAAAATTCTCTCTTAGCAACAAATGACCACCTCAGGCCCAGTGTCCCTCACTGGGCAGCATGCAATTTAGAGACAAGGTCAGTCTTGCAGACATGAACCCTGTGTGGCCAACAAACTGCTTTTGGCTTAGAAAGGCCCTGAGTTAGAGGGAAAGGGGGACAAAAACATGAGAAGGGGTATCAAGGTTTTGAGAAGCAGTGTACCCATTATATGACGGCAACTATAACTCCTTTATACAGTTTCCTGACAATAAAATTCAATATAAAAGAAAAAAAGTAGGGTCCTGAGTTAGATTTTTAAAAAATTCTCTCTTAGAAGCCTAAGATTTTATAATAATATCATCTTTGATGAACACAGGTTCAATGTGGCACAAAGTAAATTTCTTCTCAAAATTCCTCCATTTCTCCTATTAGAATTAATACAGGATGTTGTAACCTACATTTACGGAAGGTTTTGTGGAATTCCTTGGATTCAAATTTATGGAGGAAATTTTCCTTATAAAAAGCCAGGGCCCAGTGGCTCAGATCTGAGGACTGTGATGTGAAGCCAGAGCAGGCAGAACACCCATGAGTCTCTGATGGTAATCTCTGATTACCCATCAAAAAGCCAGAAGCGTAACTGTGGCTTAAGTGTGGAGCACCATCCTTGAGTGAGGAACAGTGTCCGAGCCCTGCGTTCAAGCCCCACAGATGACACAATGAAAAAGACTACCTAAATATAGGGAAAATGTAAATATCTACTCAGATCCATCATAGCTTCCCCCCCCCTCCCACGGAATGAAGCTAGACTTTTGTCCTAGTTACAGCTTTTGCATGTTATCATCACCAACAACTGATAATTTTTAGGTTGTAGGCAAAAACATTTACCTACAATCCAGTTTCTCATTTTCAAGATTTACTTTAGAGAAAATTCCCCCAGGTATTACCTTCCGTCTGTGATCGGTCTCTAGACACTAGAATTTTATTTCCTAATTTAGCCCCTAAGATTCCTCCCTAGCATACAAAAGATACATCAGGGATTTACATATACTGTTCTATCCCTCAGTAAAGGAACTGCGTCCATCGATTTCTTCAGGGACTTTATCTCCCGCTGTTTACTTTCCTTGGTCGATTTGGATTTAATCTAAACAAGTGGTAAATACCCATCGTTTTATTAAATATAATTTCATTTACCTAGTATAGTCACCAATTACCAAAATTAAGAAGGATTATGTCTGAAATGAGTAGATAATATTATTAATCTCCTTCTCTTACCGAATGCTGGAACCTTCTTCGAACTGCCTCCAGCCTAGTACAAACTGCACCTCAAGGAAATTGCCCTCCCAATTTACATTCTCATTGGTTAGCAGAATTTAATGGACATATGTTAGACCCAATGAGATTTGAGTATATTTTTTGAACCCTGCCCTGTTATAGAAATGCTTTAACCTTCTCGGGATTTACAATCAGAGTAAAAGATAACAAAAAAAAGCAAGTAGTTAAATTTGTACTTGCATTATATTTTATTGTATAGACTTAAACTAAAAATGTTCAGTATTTAGTAGAAGCCCTAATTGAACCTGCCATCTTGTTTTATTACTCACAAAATTTAGTAATACTATTTACTAATTATCTTTTGTATGTATGCTGGTCCTGGGACTTGACCTCCTGTTCAAGGCACTGCCTCTTGGCTCTTTTTGCCCAAGACTGGGGCGCTACCAGTTTCACCACAGCTCCAATTCAGCTTTAGACTTGTTGATTGGAGATAAGAGTCTCACAGACTTTCCTGACCAAAATGGTTTTGAACTGCGATCTTCAGATGGCAGCTTTTCAACTAGCTAGGATTAAAGACATGAGCCACTAACCCCTGACAAGAGCCCTGGCCTTGAGCTGAAGAGCTCAGAGACAGTGTCCAGGCCCAGAGTTCAAGCCCCACGACTGACCAAAAAAAAATCTACACTAAATTTTACATTTTCCTTACTTAATATGTTTCAAACATTTAGAAAAGAAGACATTATTTTCTCATGGCACATTTACCAGCCACAATGATTATTCTTCATATAAAGCCTTTATCCCAGCAACCACTTTTATAAGAGAAACTGGAGACGGAAGAGGCACTCTGGCCTAGTCAAAAAATTTGTACTCTTATTAAACATATAAAATGTTAATATCTCTGAAGATGTCTTAAACCCATTGACTAATTTTGTATTTTCTACATATCTAACTACAGAAAGATAATAAAGGGAAGGGAGGAGATTCTAACAAAATTCCACAGGTTGGAAAAAATTAACTTAGGGACAAAATCAGAGACCATGATTTACTAGAATCCCCCAACTTGTAAACCAATATAATTTTCTTTTTAATTTTTAGAATTAGTCTAGTGAAGGCAATAATTATAGAAGAGAAAGAAATTTTTCATTTCTGTATATATTTCATAGTCTGTTCAAACTGAGTTGCTTGTTTAAAATTTGTTTGGGGCTTGAATTCACTGCATGGTGTTGATCTTGAGCTTTTTTTAATCAAGGCTAGTTCACATCCTGCTTTTTTATTTTATTAATATGGTAAGGGTTCTGAGTAGCTCAGATATCTCGAACTGAGCTATTTGTTGGTTGCATTTGTATTTACAACATATTTACAATTTTCTAGTATATATTTAATCTTTAGCGTTTTAAAGTGGGCAAGATTTGTTAAGTCAGCTTTACACATTCAGGAAATTAAGCTTAATTGGTTTAACTTAGGTCATAACACCAGTTGTGTCTTGATGAATATCTAAATCATTTCATTTAAAACTGATGTTCTTTTAAGTATAGGCATTTTATCGTGATAAATATCAGGCATGCCTCATTGAAAGCACTGTAATTCTTAGCAGCATTTGTAAGAACTGTCTTCAAGAGGGTTGTCTCCCAAATTCCAAATTTATCACTATAGTTACTACAAATAAATAGAACATGAAAATATAAAATAGTTTGTTTACCCATATGCAGTTTCAAGACAAATTTCATAGACTCTTCGTATTCATGTCTCATAGCTAAAGTACCTACACACAGAAAATCTGTAAGAGCCAATCACCTCGCTTCTGGCTTTGATTTTGATATTTCTTTTCTTTTTTCTAAAACCAACCTGTATATATCGAGTTAGTCAGAATTCTGTGTATTTTAAAATATTTACATTTTCATTATATAGTGTTTGTCCCTAAAGTATTTTATAAAATTTGCTATGTATTAATTAATTAATCCAATAGTTTTATGCCAGGCCTGGGGCTTGAACTCAGGGACTAAGCACTGTCCTTGGGCTTTCTCAAGGCTAGATCTCTACCACCTGAGCCAGAGCACCACTCCAGGCTTTTTTTTTCCTGTGTATGTGATGCCGAGGAATCAAGCCCAGTGCTTTGTGCATGCTAGACAAGCACTCTACCACTAACCAAGCTCCTGGCCCCAATTCAAAATTGTTACGTATTGATGGATTATATCTTAATTGCTATTTTTATTTCTTTAATATTTTATCTCTGTGCTTAGTGTTATATTGCCTCTGATTTGCTATTATTTTCATAATATCGATACATTTTAAAGGCTATAATATCTTCCTAATTATAACTTCGAAAACAAAAGTGAAAAAATTCTATAATTAAGGGTGAAACTGAATGCTGGGCACTAGTGGGCTGAAAGAGCAGCTCAAGTGGTTGAATACCAGCACAGCACATGGGAGACTCTGAATTCAAACCTTAGTGCTATCAAAAAATAATTCTACTGTGTTTGTTAAATTAGTTAGCTATTAAGTGGTTGTTTGCATTTCTTCTTGTTTTATGGATCCTGTGAAAGCTGTATGTTACTAACAATTGAAATGATTGCTTTAGTAATTTTAAAATAGCTGTGACTAATGTTTTGAAAAAATGATCAGATCAGATAAGTAGCATCATATGCAAAGAAGTCTTAGAAGGAGGCATTTTTCTAGTCAATATGCATCACATTTTTGAATTCTAATAATATAATTTTAAAAATATTGAATATATAAATCATATGCAAGTAAGTGAAAAAGTAAGAATTTGTAAAAAAATGATCATAGTTTGCAAAACAATCAATAATTCATAAGGACTATTTAAAAGAGAAATTATTGACAGTTGGAATATGAAACATGCACAAAGGTAGTATTTTATATACAATAAAAATATAATGTGAAATTTTCTTCTTTTGGTGCAATTAAATGTATTTTTACCTGATCAAACATATTTTCAAGGTTTAAAAATATCTGCATTAGTATTAGTCATTAATAACTTAAGCCAGGTGTGGTGGCTCACACCTATAATCCTAGCTACTCAGAAGGCTGAGATCTGAGGAACAAGGTTCAAAGCCAGCCTGGGCACAAAAGGACCTGAGACTCTTATCTCCAATTAACCTCTAGAAAACAGGAAGTGGGGCTTGAGTCAAGGGTAGGGAGGTAGCCTTTAACTGAAGAGCTCAGTGACATTGCCCAGGCCTACTTCAAGCCCCATGACCACCTCCCCAAAAAATACAAAACCCTTTAACTCTGTAAAATATTGAATAGTGTAATTAACAGAAGAGTAACTGAAACTTGAAAATATCTTAAATGTATTTCAGAGGCTTTGTTATGCAATGCTTAGCATTTAAATAAAAGGATACTCAGTAAATCCTGCATTCATTTACAAGTCCAAGAAAAATTTTACATTTTGTGTAAGCTCAAATACTACCATCCTTTTCTAAATATGTGACTGAAAATTCATAACATATACAAACTTTGTATCATTCTTAACGTATGAGTAATATTGACAAGTCAGTTCCCAAAATGCCCAAATAAAAACACTATTGCTTAAATGTTTATATGTACATCATATGAATCTGCTTTTTCTTCTTTGTTTGTATGGCTCCTGGGGCTTGAACTCAGAACTTGGACTAAGTCCATGAGCTTCTTTTAGTTCAAGATTAGCACTCAATCACTGAGCCATGACTCCTCTTGCCACTTTTTTGTTTCTTTAGTGGAAATAAGAGTCTCACAGACTTTCCTGCCTGGGCTGAATTCAAACCTCAGTCTTCAGGTCTCAGTTTCCTGTGTAACAAGGATTACAGGTATGAGCCACTGGTGATCAGCTAAATTTTCTTTCCTCAAAGGATGTAAATATGCTTTTGGAAATGGTTCATCTGTTTACAACGCAATATCGAAAATAAAGTCAATGTGAAAAGACATTAAGATAAATTGAGTTAGAATTATTAACCCAAAAGCAAGAAAGGATTTGTCCTTCACTCATGTTACTGATACAGTCTCCAGGGAGGTTTTTTAATGCAGTGTTGAAGGTCATGGTGCTGATAGATTTTGTGCAAAGGTAGAGATCATGACAAGACATCACTCTGGCCAATAATATAGCAATGCTATTATACTCTGCTAGGAAACTGCTAGGCTAGTTATTTTTCAAGTTAACTTGTGGGTACAGGCAGTATCCATCAGTTACCATGACTCCCTCAAAAACAAAAACTGCCTATTTAAAGTTCTCCATTTTAGAGAAAATATCAAAATGAGCTACACTTATAGCAATACAACATTATAATATTCCCTTTTTAATTTTACTTTGCAAGGCATAGTGTAACCTGCAAAATGGAGGACTACAAAATAAGTACATTTGCAATAAATAGTATAGGCTTTCAACAATGAGCCATCGAAAACATTACACCTCATATGCTGTTTTAATAGAAATAACTAAAAATGTGAAACTTGAAGGTTATCTTTGTTAGGTATATTTTACCACAATTTAAATAATAGAAAGGATAAATTCTAAATATTCTCAAAGTTATTCTGTTTACCTGGGTTAAAATTCTATATACAATTCTTTATACATTCATATATATTTAAATTATAGTTGATAAGTATAAACCACTTTAACAATTTTTAAATAATTTTAATAACTTTATCAGAATGAAAATAATATAAAATCAACAAATGGTAACAACACATATATATGATGATACATGAATATAGATGGATATATACTGATACATATATATAGATAGATAAGCAAATTTCCATTACACATGGCTTAATAGAAGACAACTACATTATTGTTATAGTCTTTTATTTGATCAAATGTATTATTTTTGTGAAGTAAGTATATAAGGAAAATCCTTTAAAATAGCTTAGAATTGGAAAATGCAGAAATATTTTAATAACCCATTACAATGGCTTTTCAAATATTATCATGAAGAATATTAACGTACCATAACTTAACTATAAGTAGTACTGGAGAAACTGTTGTAATTTCATGTTTATAAATGATAGAATGTTAGGCCTGAAAGTACGTTTTGGGTTATCCATCTCCAGAGAACTCAGTGGTGTACATCTCACCACTCCACAGCATGGTTTCCTTAAAAAAACCAGGTATCATGCCAGTTTCATGAACGATGGTGTTGATTTAGATATACGTCTGATGTTCATAACGTTTTCTTGGAACAAGATCCACAGAATTATCTTTATTCAACTAAAAGAGACAAAACTGTATTATTACTAATAATAATCAATCTTGTAGCTTCTTGTTCATGTTTAAATATTTAGGTTCTCTAATTAAAAGTGTGATGTGCTACATTTTTAACGAAATATTTAGCTCTTAATCTTTGTTAATATGGTGAGTAAACAACAGCTTTATATTGTATAAGACTTGTTTTAAAACGGCAAATTTAACCACTCATGGGGGCTCATGCCTGTAATTCCCAGCTATTTGGGAGTCAGAGATCAGATAGTATTTAGAGGACAATTCAGGCCAAAATTGTGTGTGTGTGTGTGTGTGTGTGTGTGTGTGTGTGTGTGTGTGTGTGTGTGTGTATGTTTGTGATGGGACTTGAACTCTGCCTGCGTGCTGCCCTGAGCTCTTCAGCTCAAAGCTACCACCCTACCCTAGGGCCTAGGCGTTATCCCTGAGCTCTTCATCTCAAGGTGTCTGCCCTATCCTTGAGCCAAACCCCACTTCCCTGTTTTCTAGGGCTTAATTGGAGATAAGAGTCTGGGGTCCTTTTCTGCTTGGGCTGGCTTTGAACCTTGATCCTCAGATCTCAGCCTCCTGAGTAGCTAGGATTACAGGTGTGGGCCACTGGCACCTGGCTCAGTCCAAAACTTTATATGAGACACCATCTGAGGTTTTACAGTGATATGATTGTTACACAGTAGGCCATAGGTAGGAGAGTTTTTGTCTATGGATAGCCTGTAAAAAACCAAAACCAAACTAAAAAAAAAACCCAAAAACCGGCAACAACAAAAAGCTCCTATTGAATAATAACTAAAGCAAAAACAAACAAAACAGTGCTAAAGTAAGCATAAGGCACTGACTTCAAATCCCAGTACAGTGTCTTTTTTTCGTTAAGACTCTTATCTTCAATTAAACACCAGAAAACCATAAATGGCACTGTTCCTCAAGTGGTAGACGGGTAGTCTTGAGTTGGAGAGCTCAGGGACAATGCCCAGGCCTAGTGTTCAAGCCCCATGACCGACAAAAAAGATATAACATGGGTACATATTTTTAAGCTACAGTGTAATATTTTAATTTATATGTACATTGTGCCATAAATTAATTCAGTGTAGTTATGCCCAAAATCATAAATTATAATTCTCTTATGGTAAATAAAACATTCTCCTGTTTTGATATATTTAATACATTACTACTAATAAGCTTTTTGTAAATAAGAAAATCGAAGGATTTCCACTTAAGAAGTACTTACCACATATTATGCTAATACATGCTTATTACATAAATAAATAGCATTCACACTTTTTTTTGCCAGTAATGGGGTTTGAATTCTGGGCTTGAACACTGTCCTTTGGCTTTCCTCAAGGCTAAAGCTCTATCACTTGACCACAGCACCACTTTCGGCTTTTTCTATGTATGTGGTATGAAGGAGTTAAACCTGAGGCATGCTAGGCAAGCACTCTATCACTAGGCCAAACTCCAGGCCCACATTCACACTTTTTCATGAAAGATTATTCAGGTTTTTTCAGCTTTTGGATTATGATTATCTTTTCAGATGTTACTGTGAATGGTTCTTTCTCAGTTTTATTTTTTTCTTAAAACTTTGTTAATTTAAGGAAGAAGACAACTGACCAACAAGCATTTTACAAAATGAATTCTTCAATTTGATGTGAAAGAATTTTCCTCTCTACCAAAAAGAGCTCATTGGGAGCTATAATTATACAATGCAAAATGTCACAAACTGGTTGTTTTATGTGTTTTTTCTCCTAAGGTCAATGTCTGCTCAAATTGAGGATGCTGTTATTAATCCTAACCCACAGTGATGAAACATTGTTCTTTCAGTTAAGAATAACACTGGAGCATCATTTCTCCCTTCCACTCTTTATCCACCCTTGCAACAGATAAAGCCTGAATTCTGTTTGGTTTCAATGTAGTATGTTTACTTAAGCCTATATACTTCTGATGTTTTAACACTGAAACTAGTTAAACTATGGTTATATAGTTCTTATGGATCAATATGGCAATCAATTTTGCATAAAAAATCCAATGCAGGTTGTATCCATCTTATGACAACATGACAATAGTATTCTTTGTTGCTTGTAAAACAAGCTAGACAGGTACAAGTGGCTCACACTTGTGATCTTAACTACTCAAGAGGCTAAAATCTGAAGATCCCAATTTGAATCCAGCCTGAAGCCAGCTTGGGAAAAAATATTCATGAGACTCTTATCTCCAATTATTCACTAAAATCCAGAAGTGGAATGGTGGTTGAATATTTGTGCATTAGCACTGAACAAAAAATTGTCCAGGTCTTGACTTCAAGCTCAAGTACTGGCACAGAAGAAACTTGCATGCATAAAATGGGATTTGTTATTCTGTTATAATAAAGATAAATATAAAAAGTTTCTTTTTATAAAAGAAATAACACTTTTAGTGGGAAAAGAAAAATTTTTATCTAAATAGTATAAGAACTGTGACTCAATATTTGGGTACCCAATGTTATGGACACAGTCTTGGAGATATAAGCATAACTACCTAGACATACTAATCTAGGAGGGGATGTATACTCTATACATATAATGTTATATTATGTATTATATAGATTGATATGTATCTATGACATATAAACCCTCAGCTTAATTTACAAAAAAAGAAATAATACTTCCATTTATAAAAGAAAAATTTATTTTCTTTAGGTATACATTTAAAAGCAGTAATTAAAATTGCAATCAGTGGTTATATAATGTTACATTTAATTTTACTGACAATAACTCTCAATATGGAAGTCTGATAATGTCTAATAACAGTTTTTTTGTTTTTTTCTGTTGGGATAATTATAGAGGGGTTACATTTATATTCATCAGGTAGTAAGTGCATTACTTCTCAAAAATTGATACCCTTCTCATGTTTTTGTCCCCATTTCCCTCCCCCATCCCCACCCAATCATCTTGTTTTCCCCACTCCTTTCCTATTTTAAATAAACATATACAACATACAAGGCAATGAAGTCAGATACAGTAACAATACAATATTAATCATAAGGACAAAAAAAGAGAAGAGAAATAACAGAGTATATTAGGAACAAAAATCACAAAAGATAAACCTCTTTTTTTCATATCCTAGAGTTCATTTCATTTAGTCTCATCTTATCTGACCTTATGTACCTGGGTTTTGAGCTATTGTAATCCACTGCTAGAAGAGTCCTAGTTGTGCACTACTTATTACAAATGAGAGAAACCATTGACCCTATGATCCTTTGGGTCTGGCTTACTTCACTTAATATAATTTTTTCTATGTCTTTCCATTTCCTTACAAATGGGGCTATGTCATTCTCTCTGATGGAAGCAGAAAATTCCATTGTGTATAAGTACCACATCTTGATCCAATCATCTACTGAGGGGCATCTGGGTTGGTTCCATATCTTTGTTATGATAAATAGTGCTTCAATGAACATTGCTGTGCTAGTGGCTTTAGTATGTCCTTTTTTCTGGATCACTGGGTAATTGCCAAGTAGTGGAATTGCTGGGTCATAAGGGGAGCTCCGTTTAGTCTTTTGAGGGACCTCCTTACTGCTTTTCATAGTGGTTGAACGAGTTTGCACTCCCGCCAACAGTGTAGTAGTGATCCCTCCTGGCCACATACCCGCCAGCATCTTTGTTATTAGATTTCTTGATAATGGCCATATTAACTGGACTGAGGTGGAATCTCAGAGTTGTTTTGATTTGCATTTCTTTTATGGCCAGAGATGTTGAGCATTTCTTCATGTGTCTATAGGCCATTCTTATTTATTCTTCAGAGAAGACTCTCGTCTTTAGCCCAGCTTTTAATGGGATGGTTGTTTCTTTGAAGGTTTCTTTTGAAGAATTAACATCATGAAAATGGCAATCCTACCATGGGCTACCTACAAATCCAATGTTATACCCATCAATATCCCAATGTCATTCTTTAAGGAAATAGAGGAAGCAATCCAAAATTTTATATGGAATAATAAATGACCAAGTATAGCAAAAACAATCCTTACCAGAATGAACGGTTATGGGGGAATATCAATACCACACTTCAGACTCTATTATAGAGCTGTAGTAGCCAAAACAGCTAGGTACTGGCACAAGAACAGGCGTGAGGACCAGTGGAAGACTGTAGACCCAGAAATCAACCCACAAACCTATGGCCAACTATCCTTTGATAAGGGAGCCAAAAAATAGAATGGAAGAAAGAGCCTCTTCAACAAGTGGTGCTGGCAGAACTCGTTGAGCACCTGCAGAAAAGTAAAGTTGGATCTTTCTATGTCACCCTGCACCAGAATTAATTCCAAATGGATCAAAGACCTGGAGGTAAAAGCAGATACCCTAAAAACTTTACAAAAGCAATAGGAGATACACTAGGTCTCCTTAACACAGGTCAAAACTTTCTTAATAAAGACCCAGAAACACAACAAATTAAAGTTTGGACAAATGGAACTGCATTAAACTGCAGAGTTTCTGTTTGGCAAAGGACATAGCTAGCAAGTTAAATAGAAAGCTCACAGAGTGGGAGATGATCTTCACAAGCCATACAATAGACAAGGGCCTCATATCTAAAATATATCTATACCTAATAGTTTTAGTTGCTTCCAAAACACAATCTATATCTTCATGGGATTTTGACACTTTCTGACTTTCACAAAACACCTAATTTTTTTTGGCCAGTCCTGGGCTTGAGCTCAGGGCCTGAGCACTGTCCTTGGACTTTCTCAAGGCTAGAGCTCTTCCACTTGAGCCTTAGCACCACTTCTGGCTTTTTTCTATATATGTGGTACCAAGGAATCGAACCCGGGTCCTCGTGCATGCTAGGCAAGCACTTTAACCACTAGGCCAAACTCCCAGCCCCAACACCTAATTTTTTAAACAAAAGCAAGTGTAATTTTCTGAGAAAATTTAGAAATACGATGGTACATTGTTAAGTTATTGAATTGTTTTCTCATTGTCCATTACTTGCGTGGTTTTCCTGCCCTAAAAGGGAAAAAATCAGAACTTAATTATTGCAGTATTATGAGCTATTCATCTTGGAAAAGCTTTTTGAGATTCACTATGAAATACAATTAATCATAAATTGATGTTTGTGTGCTTTGATGAACTGAATTTATTGAGCCTTGATACATTTTCTTTCATAAATGGAAAAGTAGAAGTACATATTCCTGAGGAATGAAGGTTAGACCACTGAAATTTAATATGATTTTGTATCCAGGTTGCCATAGAGATTTATTAAGAACCCTGAATCTGAGCTTCTGTGTACTAACAGCCTCTGAATAAAAGGTTCACCTCGTTTCCCCATCAGTCTTAACAGTACTTTACTTGGGAGAGTCAAAGGTTGCTTTTATGTGTCCATTCCTTGTAAATCACACTTTTCTTACATTTTACAATTTTTAAATCTCTCTTGTGTAGATAATTATTTTAATATATAAAATGTAACTCGACATTTCACATACACACATGCATACAATTGTCTTTAATATCCTATAAAATATGTCAGTGTTAGAAAATCTTGTATTGAGTAAGCTGGGCCAAAAGCCAGAACTGATGGATCTAGGGCAAATGAGCAACCCCAAATTATGGTAAGATTAAACACATGTCATTCTCTTTTGTCTTCCTCTTTTTAAACAATTTTTTTTCTTCTTAAGGTGTATATATATCTGGGAATCAATAGTTTACTCCTTTCATCCTAGTTACTCAGGAAGCTGAAATGTGAGGACTTGGGTTGAAGATGGCTGGACAAGAGAGTTTGTGAGACCTTTACCTCCAATTAAGCACCAAAAACGCTGAAGGTGTATGTGTGTCTAACATGATGGAACACTAGCCTTGAGAGAACAAAACAAAACAAAACAAAAGCTCAGAACCCAGGCCTTAAATTCAATCACACAACTAGATAATGTATATGCATTCTACATAGAAATATTATAAATCATTCAAAACAGTCTATAATTCATCAAGTGCTTTTCATTTAGTTCTTTGTCTATAGAATTTTATCAGTGAATGCGCTTTCAAACTATATAAACATGTGTGGTAAATTTAACAGTCCACAGGGAATATTTTGTTTACAAGTAAGGAGAAGACAAGATCAAGATCACTTATACTATAGATAAGATGAATCAAGATCTCTAGCAATAGAGCAACCAGATCATATCTGCTTCAAAAATAGGTAAGGTTTCATGAATATAACCTTGAAGGATGGGTAGGGTTTCAGCCACCAGGGATCCAAATACAGTAAGACAAAGATGTGTAAAGTGGGTTTTGTAAACACTGAGTAGTCAATTTGATTTGGAAACTAAATTCAGGAGGGAGATGCAAAACTATGAAAGCATATTGGTATATTTTGGAAAGAATGACTGTTAACATCAGCAATTTATGGTTATCCAGAAAGAGTACATTGTGTAGGATATTTGGGAAATTAACAGGGAGGTGAGAGGTTAGTAATTTACAGACTTCATCACACTTTAGTATTCCCTGTGGAACTGTTACAAACGTATTAATTCTGGGATCATATCCTTGGATATAGTGATGCAATGCAATGGGGTATGAATAAAACCTTGGTATATCCTATGTATTAAGATGTCAATTATGATAATAATAGGCACCAAATATTACTGATTACAGGTCTAAGGATTAAAGAATTTCTCAATTTCTCTTATCATTTCCTCTTCAGTGATAATCATCTGTCAATATCTGTAACATGATTAACACTCTCATACACTAAAAAAAGAATCTACAAAACCTGACCCTCAGAGAATCATTTCACTTTGGATAGGACCGAATCATCTGTCTTGCTATGTAGATCCATTGGTAGCCATAAGCCACCACTGAGAACCACTGGTCTAGGAAGACTAATGTGCAGAACTTGGATAATATTCAAGCTTAAACAATCAAATGGCTTTTGGTAATAGTATGTTGTTAAAAGCACCAAAAGCAAACTCAGCACATTTCTCTTTTAACCATATGGTATTTAATATTTCTGTTCTCCCATTTTAAAAACTAGAAACAAAATAATAGAAACAAAGCAGTATTATTGTAACATTAGCCATTTATATGAAAAATAGTCCTGATATATTACAAATTTACAAAAATTATTACAATTAATCCATTGGAGATGAATATTTGTGTGTGTGTGTGTTTATTTGTGTGTGTCTGTGTGTGTGTGTCTGTGTGTGTTTGTGTGTCTGTGGGTGTGTAGGGCTAGAATTCAGGGCCTGAGCATTATCCCTGAGCAGTTTTTTTTCTGAAGACCAGCACTCTGCCTCTTTGAGCCACAGTTCTATTTCTGTGTTTTGAGTGGTTAATAGGAGATAAGAATCTCATGGGTACTCTTCTGCCTAGGCTGGTTTGAAATGAAATCTCAGATCTCAGCCTCCTCAGTAGCTAGAATTACCAGTGCCTGGCTTGGAGATAACAATTTTACCTTGGAGAGTTGTTAGTTTATTGATGAATAACTTTCTTAATTGTGCTGAGTATATATTATATATTCTGTACATTTTATCTTTTTTTTTTGCCAGTCCTGGGCCTTGAACTCAGGACCTGAGCACTGTCCTTTGGCTTATTTTCATATATTTTTTATTGTAATTAATAGAAGGGTTACATGATATTTGCCAGATAGATGGTGCATTAATTCTCATACATTGATATCCCTTCACATGTCCTGGTCCCCACTTCCTTCCCCCCCACCCCCACTACTCATCTTGATTTCCCCCGTTCCCTATCCAATTTCAGACAACCAAATACAAATATGTCCGATATATCAGGTAACAAAGTGAGATACTGTAACAATATGAGATAACCAATGGACAGCAAAAGTGATGAGAGATAACATAGTACCTTAAGAACAACAATCATTCATTATAAGGCTTATGTTTACATTATATTTTAAATGACAAGTTTAACAAACAAGTGTCCAATGAGGGAATCTCTAATTACAAACACTGGGACTTAGTATTTAGAACTTAATAAAAATTAGGCTAAGGGTTTGTATGTTATAGAAACATATTAATTTAAGAAATAAAACATTATGTCTATAGAGTCATAGGTTTTTATGTCTATCTAGTTATGTTTGTATTTCCATTACCATGTCCATAGCTTTGGGTATGCAGTTATTGAGTCTTCGCTCTTGTACTCTTTGGATTTAATAGCCGCATATTAAGGATACCATGCGCCTTTTGTTCCTTAGGTCTTGACTTGTCTCACTCAACATGATTCGCTCTAGATTCATCCACTTCCCTGCAAATGCCATTATTTTATCTTGTCTGTTGGCTAGGTAGAATTCCATTGTGTATACATACCACATTTTCTGTATCCATTCATCTGCAGTAGGGCATCTGGATTGTTTCCATCACCTGGCTATTGTGAATAGTGAAGAGATGAACATACCTGAGCAGGTGTCTTTATAATATCCTGGGTCATGATGTTCAGGATAGATGCCCAGAAGTGGTGTGGCGGGATCATAGGGAAGGTCTATTTTCAGTTCTTTAAGGAACCTCCACACTGTCCTTTGGCTTTTTCAAGGCTAGGGCTCTACCACATGAGCCACAGCACCACGTCTGGCATTTTTCTATCTATATGGTACTAAGGCATCAAACCTGGGTCTTCGTGTATGTTAGGCAAGCACTCTATCACTAGGCCAAACTCCCGGCCCCTTATCTTTCTTTTTATAAAATTGTTTTAATTTTGTCTATAATAGGAAGCATAATATCATGGTCTTTTATCTTTGATATTTGTATCCTGTGTACATGTTTCTCATTTTTCATTTATCATATATATATATGTGTGTCTGCTACTCAATAAGACCATTGACGTTTATCCACAGCATATTTGATGGTTACTGTATTTCCTTCACAAATTAATTCATAATACCCTTCTATTCAACACAATAGTGGAAGTAAAATAAAACCATGATTTTAATAACGTGTGCACCTTATAGGTCACATCAATTTTTATTCAAACTACATAATTTAAGTCAGCAGTTCAGTGAGAAGTGGATACTTTTTTCTTTGACGTATTACTTTTCTACACTTTCAGGAAAAAGTTTTTTTAAATTGTGAGAGAAAACCCAAAAGATTGGGCAGCCTAGCTTTTCGATGTCATACAGAGACAACACAATTTTGTTGGTGAATATAATTGAACTCTGCTTACTGTTGTTTCAAGTGTGTTGCAGACCTGGTAAAGTTGTGTTTAACTATAGATTTTTACTCTGTAGAGTGACAAATTTTATCTGGTGGAAAACATTACATTTTATGTCTCTTGTGATATCAAGCTTTTCATTTTACTTTTGAATTTTTTTTCTCCAGGATAGCCCTATACCACTTGAGTCACAACGTTTCCTGCGTTTTTTTCTTGCCAGTTCATTGGAAATAGGAGCTTTAAACCACAATCTTCAGATCTCAACTTCCTAGGTAGCTAGGATTACAGGCATCTAGCTATAGCAAACATTTTTAATGCAGAATTTATGATTAAAATATTTATTATTTCTTTGTGTATTAAATAAATTTTTATATTCATCAGAGTCACCTTTTTGAAGATTATAATTTACCAATAATTCCTTCTAAACCCTTTTTTACTGTTGAATAAATTCTTGATACCCCTACCTTTTTTTTCTTTTTAGCCAGTCCTGGGCTTGAGCTCAGGACCTGAGTCCTGTCATTGAACTTTCTCAAGGCTAGAGCTCTACCACTTGAGCCTCAGCACCACTTTGGGCTTTTTTCTATGGCCAAACTCCCAGCTCCGTAATGTGATTTTTTTACCAATAATTTAAAAAGCATAATTACAAAGGAACTCAAAGCAAGAAACTTTTAATCAGAAAAAAGATATAAAGATATTAACTTTTTCTAGGGATGAAAGAAGCCAGTCTAAAATGGCTATACAATAGTTGGATGATAGTGGCTCATGTTTTTAATGCTAGCTACTAAGGAGGCTGATATCAAAAGTAAAATTGTGGCCCATGTAGTGGAGTGCTTGCTTTGAGTACAAAAGATCAGGGACAGCATTCAGGCCCTGAGTTCAAGCCTCAGGACCTCCCCCACTCCCCTCCCCCACCCCCACTCCCACACGCAAAGAATTCGTAGTGACACAACTCATCTCCTAAGACAATCTCCTATCTCCTGAGTTATTTTGCTGATAAAATGGAGAAGTACTGTTGAACAATAATAAATTTTTAAATTTTTGGTTATTCCTGATTTTAGCAAAAACAATCTACTATGTGTGTATAGAAGACAAAAATTGCTTAACAGAGTATTTTTTCTGAATGTATCCTTGTCATTGGACCCTTCTAGCATTACCCTGTGAGGCACTATGTTTCAAACATGTAAACAAACAACTTCTATCGTTATGGGGGTAGAAAACAATTACTTCTTCAAAGATGTATTTTAGAAAATGACCTGACCTCATTCCCTAGTGTGGGTACATCATGATAAGCTAAACTTCGTTTTCTGAAAACATACATGGCGCTATCAATACCAGATATAAAAAGTTATGGGGGGGGGTTGAAAGAAAATCACCACAGCAAAACAAACAGTTTTCCTATTTCTCCAATGCTTTGCTGTAAATTGAAGCTATTAAAGGCTTTCTCATGTTTTTCATTAGAGTTTCTCAAAGCTGCCATCTTTTATTGATTGGTTCTGATACATCAGTGTTTTTTTCTGTGAAGGTTTGGGGAAATTTTTGCACCTGAGTGATAAAGCATGCCTTAATTCTTTTATTTTAAATGGATATTTTTTCACATTTCAGTGTTTCTAGGGTAACGGTGTATGCTACGATAAATCTACATACTTAATATACTGTTCCTTCTCTCCTCTATAGTTGTTACTAACTCAATACTTCATCTTAAATCTGAAAGGTTTTAAAAGCAGAGCAAATGCGGAAATCATTAGTAAAAACACTGTTTCCATAGATACTGTTATAAGTATTCTGCCAAAACTGGTCACTTTAGAAAATTCATCCAACCGGTTTGACTAGATTGAGAAGACGGTTCTTGTCTATTTTCTATCATTTATTTTGGTATGAAAGTTGACAATAAAAGTTTTGATGCATTTTCCACAACATAAAAATTTAATTCATGATGTTCGACATAACTAATCATCAGAGACATACAAATTAAAACTAAATAAGGTTGAATATGTTCAAAATACACTATATGAAAGTAGAATTATGAAACCTGTTGAAAATGTTTTAATGAGTAGTGGGATAAAGGAGGATGAGTTTCATTGGATACATTGCATATATACAGTTTATAATCAGTGTGTGTTAATAGAGAAGCTTATTTTAGGGCTAGGAGTATAGCATAGTGGTAGAGTGTTCCAGCATGCATGAAACCCTGAATGCCATTCCTCGGTACCAAATACACAGAAAAAGTTAGAAGTGGTGCTGTGGCTCAAGTGGCAAAAAGCTAGCTTTGAGCAAAAAGTGTTCAAGGACAACACGCAGGCCTGAGTTCAAGCCTCAGAACTGGCCAAAAATCATATTTTAAAACGTCAACAAATACATGAAAATCATGAGCATTATTATGATGTATTATCTCACTCTCAGTACTAAAAGGTAGCGAAGGAATTAAAAAGAGGGCATAAAACCTAAAAGAATCTGTCAAAAAAAATGAGGAGATGTTGGTTCATGGACACAACAAAACATGCAGGATGAGAAAGTTTAGAGATCTAGCTTACAACATGAAGGCTGAGGTTCATGATACTGCAGCTTATTGGAATTATTTATTGTTGGATGTTTAGAAATTAGTTGATGTTATCATTGAAAAGAAACCACATGAAATAATAAATATTTTACTCTGTGTAACTATAGTAACCATTTCACTTCATATGTATCCAGTACCATCGTATTCGTTTTAAACCTCAAGTGCATACAACCAAATTAATTTTCAAAAAGAAAATATTACTTAGAAAAACAAACACAAAGTGTAATTCTTGGCTTCAATTGAGAAGCAGTGTTGCCTAATGCACAATCAAATATTATTGCAGCCTATAAGATAGAAAACATGATATTTCTGACTTTTCATACTGACAAGTAACCTAGCAGAACTGCATAATATGCTAAGACAATTGTCAGCTTTACTATCTGCTTACTCATTTTAGTTCTCTGCATTTTGCAAGATTGAATATGGCTGTATAGCTCCAAAATGAAAAAAAAATGCGGGCCACTGGCAAAGCATGATGAATATTTGCATTTCTTTTCCTTTATTTTATTTTTGCCTGTCCAGGGGCTTAAGCTCAGGGCCTGAGCGCTGTCTTTGGACTTTTTCAAGTCTAGAGCTCTACCACTTGAGCCACAGCACCGCTTCCAGCTTTTTTTATGTATGTGGTACCAAGGAATTGAACCTGGGTCTTCGTGCATGTGAAGCAAGCACTCTACCACTAGGCCAAACTCCAGCTGGACTTATTTTCTGATAAGTCATAAAAGATATCTATATTGTATAAGGGGGACAAAAACATAAGAAGGGGTATCAAGGTTAGTCATGCACCCACTACCTGAAAAATGTAACTGTATCCCTTCTATACATTACTCTGACAATAAAATACAATTAAAAAAAGGACATCTATTGTTTAAACAAGATAGCCTATTTTAACCATAAGTATTATCACTAGAAATCTATGCACATATTATATATACCGTAATAGGAATTATGTAGGTCACTTAGTGACATTAGACTGAATAATACATGAAATGCCATTTAAAGAGATAATATGAGTCACATCTTAGCATAATTCATTATGATTGAAATTAACATTAAAAAATCTTGGATGAAAGATAATTGTTATCTCTGTATATCACTTTATAATATCATCAAGGTGAATAATAACTTCAAAAGAATAACACCAAAATACTTTTTTAAATGTAGCACATATTTATATTAATAGGCAACTACAATAGTTCTTACTTGTACTGTCTATGTGGATAACTTCTTTCACCAGGATGGCCTCAAGCTCACAGTGTTCCTACATCTGCTTTTCAAGTAGCTGGGATTACAGATGTGTTATCACTATGCTTGAATTGCATATTATAAGTTCATATGAATGAATAACTCATGAAAGCTCATGTTTATTAAGAAACAGTATATATACATATATACTGTGTCAGAAGTAAATAAAATCAGTGTTCAAGTACCTTAAAACCCTTCCATTCTATCTGAATCTTAAAATTGCTCTGTATGTATTTCTTTCCAATTTTTCTTGGTAAATAGAGTTTTGTCTAAGTCAAATCATGAAGCTCCCACTTAAAATGAGTGAATAACAAAAAAATAATATGACCTTCTAGAAGCCTGCAAGAGTAGATTCATATGTTTAAGTAGATTCATGAAGGATAAAATAAATATTTCTAACTTATGTACTTGGCTGTAGGATAATAATGATTTAGGGTACACTCTCATGAATACAAATGGCACTAATGATATCAGATGAAGGTATGAAAAGGCAGTTCTAGGACTTGATTACCTGCTGAATTTTTAATTACCTAAATATAGATCAAGCTTCCTTTGCACACGCTATTAGTTGAAAACAATTCCATTGATGATTAAACCATTTGCAGTTGACTTTATGTTTCTTATGGCTAAGATTTATTTCAGGGAGAGGAGCAGAAAGGAAAAATGTCTTTGTGCATCTGATCATACAAATTAATATTTATTAAAATGAACTCCAGTAAATGAAACTAAGAGTGTTTTTGTTTCTTTTTTGCTGTTCTTGTTTGCTTTCCTTTTCATTCTACTTGTTCACTTATGTGCTTTTGGGAGTGTAAGGGTAGGCACAGAAATGGAGAGACAGAGTAAACAAATGCAGCAATGGTACTCAATGGATACTATGTTGACTATACAACTTGTGGGTAAGGATGGGATTGAAAAACTGGGAGAGAGTGAGGGGAAAGTTGAGGGAAGAGTTGATGATGCTGTCCTAAAAGAAATGTACTCATTGCCTGACTTATGTAACAATAACCCCTCTGTACATCACCTTTATAATAACAAAAAATAAAGCTGTTTTCTGTGGGAAGAGAAAAAATATTGCTAATAAAAATATATTTAAGGTATACAACATATTCTAATATAAATACACATAATTGAATGGCTATTTTTCCCAGGAAAATATTCATATCCATTTTCTTCAGAGTCACTTTTTACTTTGAGATGATGGCACCTCAAAAAATAATTTTAGTAAACCAATCATGTTTGAAAGGTTGCCAAGTCATTGTTTTTCAGATAGAATAAATCTCTTATGTTAACAACTAATACACAGGTTAACTAATGCATGATTAACCAAGTGAAAGCAATTTGTTCTATTTATTAGAGTCTTTTAATCATACAATTTCTAAGATGTGAAGAAGTGAGGAAAGAGATTTAACATTAAATGCAGAATATACTAATAGAAAAACTGAAATAATTTTTTTCAAGATTTGAGGGTTTTTTTTAGCGTTTGCTATGATACAAATGAAAGACTTATTTCAAACAAGTGAAATGGTTTCAAATTTGATATTATTCAAATATCCTTAAAGGGTTATAATAATATAAAAGTATGCAGATTTTTCAATCCTACCGGATTTCAATTTGTAAAATTTGAAAATGTCACTTCTTATTAATTTTTATTGAGTAAAACACAATCCAGATGACATAGATACTATAAATGAAACTTTACAATGTACTTCATCATTCTTTCTTATTACCTGATACTTCATAGCTCAGCATTTCACAAATAATACTTAAGATCACCGTTAGATGAAATTGTCCTTAGCTAAACATATACACATTTACATTATTGAGCGTTATATATACATGTATATGTTATTTACCTTATCTTAGTGCATATTGTCAACAAAAATGAGTCTAGTAAAAATGTACAGAGTAATGGAAAAGAGTAATTGTGATCCAGTTTGATATACCATTTATGCAAGCAATGTCTAGAATAATAGAAAATGATTATTATGTGAGGGAGGAAAAGTAGGAAAATAGATATCACTCAGAATTACCTGGGAGCAACTTGTGTGAGGTGTACAAGATGTCTTACAGATGCTCTATATCTTGTTGCTTTTGTAGTTAATAAATATTTTCTATAATTAGGCAACCAAGTCTTCTGGGTAATACTGTCCCTATGTTTGTTAGCTAGCAAAATGATGGAATTAAATAGGAAGGAAGGTGGGATGTTATTAATATCTTAGTATTCCTGACTCATGATCACATTTTTCTTTCAGTTCATGTGAATACTTATATATTTGTAAAAATAAAGCTTAAATGGAGGCAGAGTTCCTTAAAAACTATTCTGGCACTGGCCACTGTAAATTTGTCTATGAATTTTGAAAACTATTCTAAAAATTAAAATAATATACAATTATATATACATATACGACAATTCAATTTTCTTTCCTTTTTCTTTTGTTTCCTTTTCTTTCCCTAGCCCTAGAAGTTGAATTCTCAGGGCCTCATACTTTTGCTCAGTTTGTCCACTCATGACTGGTACCCTGTAATCCTAGTTACTCAGAAGGCTGAAATCAGAGGGTCACAATTTTAAGCCAGTGGGAGCAAAAATGTTAGTGTGATGCTTATAGCCAATTAACCAGCAAAATGTCTGCAGTGGAAGTGTTGCTCATGTGGTAGAGTACTAGGCTTGGGCACAAAAGTTCAGGGAGCACTCACAAGCCCTGAGCTCAAGCCCTAGTACTGGCATAAACACAAAAGAGTTTATCCTAATCAGCAATAAGATATGACTAAAAAATTAAAATTTATATTTCAATGAAGAATAATTTGCTCAAACATGCGTTTTCCTTTTATTTAAGGTAAAATGTTCAAAGAGAAATAATAAGTCTATTTTAAAGGAGTTACTATCTGGTTGTAATGAAATTATGATTTTCTATACGAAATTTTATATGAAATGCAATCTGAAGATAATATGCATACAACATGAAACATAAAAACATTGCCTCAGGGCCTGGAGTTTGGCCAAACACTACAGTACTTGCCCAGCATGCATGAAGCCCTGGATTCGATTCCTTGGTTACTATATACACAGAAAAAGCCAGAAGTAGTGCTGTGGCTCAAGTGGTAGAGTGCTAGACTTGAGAAAGCTCAAGGACAGTGCCGAGGCCCTGAATTGAAGCCCCAGGACTGGCAACCCCCGACCATGAAACATTTCCTAAGCCTGATGCCAGTACTCATGCCTGTAATCTTAGCTGTTCAGGACGCTGAGATCTGAGTGCTAGTATTTGAAACCAGCCCAGTCAGAAAAGTTGCAGAGTGACTCTTACTCTAATTAATCACTCAAAAACTGGAAGTGGAACAGTGGCTCAAAGTGATAGTGCCTGAACATTGAGCAAAAAGAGCTCAGGGACAGCACTCAAGCCCTAATTTCAAGCCCCATGACCACCCAAAACAAACAATCAAAAACCCACTGCTTGCAAATATAAGAATTTTAAAGGCAGGCTCTCTGGGATGAGATAAGGGATGATACTAAAGGGAGAAAAGGATTGTTGTACATATCTACATCTATATGATGTCAACATTATGAAACCCACCACTGTTTGAAGAGGGTGTTGTAGTATGTGAGAAAAGCTTAAAAAATATGGACAGGTACAATATGACCTAACTTTGTTTTATGATTTTTCTATTTTTTTTATTTATTGGTTCATTTTATTCCAGGCTTTAAAACCAGGGATGAAAACAAAACACTGCAAGGTCATAGAGCATATTGTAGTAGGAATTATTAATCTATCTTGGAGAAAAAAAATCATCTATGGAAACTCATTGTAAGGACAAGTTGAGGAAAAAGTTACCATAGATGGAAAGAAAACTAAATAGGTGCTGTAAAAGAATGTCTACAAATACAGGTTTGTTTGAGCTTATTTTGAAATTGCAAAATACTGTTACAGATAGTTATATCTGTATTATGGATAAAGAAAACAAGGATCATAAAATTTAATGAAATACTAACATTCAGGGATTTTTCTTTATTGTAAATTTGATTTACAGATAGGCAACAGTTACAGCGGCCTTACCCATCAAAATTAGGTTAAGACTATGCTACATTACTTTCTGGCTGTATTCCATTATTTGTATGCTGGTCCTGAGGATTGAACTCAGGTTCTTGGACATTATCCCTGAGCTCACTCAAAGTTAACACTCTACAGCTTTCCTGTGATTAATTGGAGATAAGAGTCTCAGACACAGACTTCTGTGCCTAGGCTCAGTTCAAACCATGATTATTAAATCTCAGACTCCCGAATAGTTAGATTTACAGCCATGAGTTACAGGCACCTGGCTCCGATTATATTCTTGAAGACAGTGTCAACACAAAGAAATATTTTTTGTTTTTGTTTATTTTGTTTTGTTTTTTACAAAATCTTGGCTTGAAATGGTCTTTATTCTCTATCCAGATAAAATGTGAAGACAAGTAAAATATTTATCATGCAGAATGACTTTAAAACAAAGTTTTAGCCTTTACCAAGCAAATATATATTCTTCTTATAAAGAAAATCACAATTAGAATTTCTTACATAATGATTTTGTCCATATATTCAATAAACAGTTATTAAGTATCTAATAACATCCAGATATTTTATGTTAGCCTGTCTCTGAGTTAAAATTCAGTAGCTCATCTTGATAATCATTAATATTGCCTTATATTTTGTATGAATACTCTAATTCTTGAGAATTTATCCTAAGGTAATGAGTCATGTGGGAAAAAAAGAAAAAGTAATATGTAAATTTATAATGGATTTTTTACTTGCTGGTCCCAAGCCTGGAACACTGAGCCTGGGCTCAATGCCTGAGCTCCTTTGTCTCAAGGGTAGCACTTCAGGTTTTGCTGTGGTTTAAGTGGAGATAAGAGTCTTCTTTCCAGGCTGGCTTTCACTTGTGATCCTCGGGTCTTAGCCTCTTGAGTAGCTAGGGTTACAGGTGTGAGCCACCTGCACCCAGCTCAATGTTAAGTACAACAGGACAAATCCTGAGTGCTCAGTGACAATTTATTATTACATATGCATTCCGCCAACATTTAATTACACGAAGTGTAAAAAACAGAAAAGAATAAAGTTATTAGAATAAAACTAAGACAAAAATCATATAAAATATGTGATCAAAATGTGTATAAATACATATCTGAAAGTTGTAGAGAATAGAAAATGTGAAAAACTGTATTTTGGTACCATTTTTCTCCCTTTAAATGAATATTGATTTTTAATAAAGTGACCAATAATTTTATCTTAAAACATCTCTATGTACATAATTGTTTTTGATAATATAATCACAATGACTCAAGTTCACTATTACTATATTGCACTTTAATTACATAATTGCCTTAAGAAATATATTCTTTGCAGTATGACTGTCATGTCGAAGATCTGTTTAGTGGTGCTAGTTTACTTGTTCCTTAATCCTTAGAAATCAGTCACAATCAAGCCGGGCGTGCCTGTAATACTAGCTACTCAGGGGGCTGATAACTGAGCATCAAGGTTCAAAGCCAGCCCAGGCACAAAAGGACCTGAGATTATTATCTCCAATTAACCTCTAGAAAATTGGAAGTGGGGCTTGGCTCAAGGGTAGGGTAGTAGTTGGAGCTGAAGAGCTCAGGAACGATGGCCAGGCCCAAGGTTAGGGTGGTAGCCTTGAGCTGAAGAGCTCAGGGACAGTGCCCAGGCCAAGGTCAAGTCCCGTAACCCACAAAAGGAAAAAAAAAAAAAGAAATCCATTACCATCAGAACAGCATGTAAGAACTGACTGAGCTGTGGCAAGAAAAGCTCACGATTTCCTGCTTACAGGGCATTAAGAATTCATGATTCCCCACAAGTGACCAATAAGCTAAGGAAGTATGCTATATATAATCAAGAGTATTATTAATAAACAAAGGAGAATGAAATTATGTACGTTTAGGAAAATGGATGAAACTACACACATGGGTATATGTGTGTAGACATAAATGATATATATATATATATGTGTGTGTATGATGTTTGCAATGTGAGTTTGATGCAGTGACGAGGAGGAAAGGAAATAAGATTGAAATGCATTGAACCTGTAACACTCATATGAAAACTGTTGAATAAAACAAGGTAAAGGAGACAAAAAGAAAATGCAATAAATGAAATTAATGTGACTAAATTATGTATACATTGGAATTAACATGGCAAATTTTCTCTGTATGATTAATATATACTAGAAACTCTTTACTCATAGGAAAGTAATATGTGCTATATTGGGAAGGTATTAGGAGGAGGAAGAAGGGACAAATAAGGGTTAATGAGGGTGAATATGCTTAAAATACTTCATATGCATATATAAAAATAGAACAATGAAACTTGTTGGAACTGTTTTAAGAAGAAGGGAATGATGGAGAAAGACGGTAAATTTGAACATAGTACATTGCGTCTCTCTCTCTCTCTCTCTCTCTCTCTCTATATATATATATATATATATATATGTATATAATATGTAATTTTTCTTATATGGCTAAAATATGCTAATAAAAACTTTAAAAATATACATAAGATTTAATAGCTCACTGCAAACTTCTGCGAAGTGTTATTCCTTTTTAATTACAACTGGCTTAATATTCCCTATTGACTATTCATCAGCACTATTTAACTAACCTAATAGAGTTCTATGCAAATACTGGGTACTTGTACATTCTTTATGGATAAATATTTGAAATTATAACTGAGTAAAAGCCTTGAGACACTGAATAAAAATGAATATCTAATATCACTTTAACATGCAACTTACTACAATTACAATATGTAAATATGACCTTGTACTCTTCTTGAATCATAATGTTTTATTACACAGAATGGAAATATTTCTTCTCTCTTGGGCCTTTGCCTCTCTGTGGATATCTTTTTCAATTTAAGGTTTTGAAAAGATGGAACTTTTGTAAAGCTGCTGTGTCCTGTAAGTTCATACCACCATGATTTAGCACGATATTTCATGCCACTTAAACCTTCTTTGCATGGGGACAAGTTTCATTACAGATGATCAAATAAATAAACGAGATGTCAAGAGTAAGAGATGGGTTAGTCTTTAAATAAAAATGAACCTTTCATAAATGGAATTGCAGGGATAAGTTACATCCCTAGGTGAAAACTATTTATTCATAGCCAACTATTATGCTAATTACATTTATAATTTGCTTTCTCTTTTATGTAGTTTTCAACAGAACCCTAACACTCCAGTGCAAAAGGGATCTGAAGGACCAAGCAGTGCTTATTCGAAGGTAACAAACTAGATGTTTGGAATATTTTCATCTATTTTTGTGCAATCATCCTAGAAAACACCCATTCTTAATGTTTGTTTTTAAATGTAATAAACTAGCTTCCATTTCTTTTGTAAAATCTCTCTTGAGATCAGAATTTAAATATATTTTATAATTTCATTGTCAAGTCAAGCTTACTTTGTGGCTATTATTATTATTAGTATTATTATTGTTATTATTATTATTAGAAACACGGGTCAAGATTTTGTTCAAATTTACAAAACTAGTAAGTGACATTAATAAGAATCAGAGAGGAAGACTATCTGGAAATTCCATGCTTTATATTTTTAATAGAAAATTACATGTATGTATTGTAGTATATTATAAGAAAACTTCTGGAAGCACAATGAAGGTGTCTCTTTTATTCAATGTGGTATTTGGAAAATATTTGGGACAGTTGTTCAAACATATTTGTGTTCTAAAGTAAAGATCATTTTAAATGCTCTTTCCAGTAATATTATTGCAAAACCAAGTATGGTGATACATGACTAGAATCCCAGCTTCCCAGCAGGTAGTAGGGTCAAGGTCTGAGATCAACCTGGAGCAAAAATCATGAGAGACTGTCTGAGAAATAATGAAAATAAAAACAACTGTGGGGGTGGTCAATTAGAAGAGCAATTATCTTGTAAGAATGAATTTCTATGTTCAGAGTCCAGTACTATCAAAAATTACTATAGAACAGATTTATTAGCACATGTTTGATAATTTTACATGATTTATACTTGTCATAATTTATCATTTTTGTAGTCTTTGCAATTATGACTAACAAACATGAAAAAATTAAGTCAGAATGTTGAAACTATTTAAGTACACTTTCTCTCTCCTTTCTCCCTAAATCCCACCCTTCTTCCTTCCTCTTTCCTCCTTCCTTTCTTTCTTCTTCCTTTCTTTCTTTTTTTTGTGTGTCATGGGGCTTGAACTCTGGGCCTGGGCACTGTTCCTGAGCTCTTCATCTCAAGACTTCTGCAGTATCCCTAGGCCTGGGCATTATCCCTGAGCTCCTCAGCTCAAGGTTACCACCCTACCCCTTGATCCATAGCCCCACTTCTGGTTTTCTAGAGGTTAATTGGAGTTAAAAGTCTCATGTTCTTTAGTGCCCTGGCTGGCTTTGAACCGTGATCCTCAGATCTCAGCCTCCTGAGTAGCTAGAATTACAGACATGAAGACACCACACCCAACTCCTTTCTCTTTCTTTCCTTTTTCTTCTTTCCTTCCTTCCTTCCTTCCTTCCTTCCTTCCTTCCTTCCTTCCTTCCTTCCTTTCTTCCTTCCTTTCTCTTTTTTTCTTTGCCATTGGTTGGCCTTGAACTCAAGGCCTGGGGACTGACTGTCCTTGGCTTTCTCAAGCCTAGCACTCTGCCACTTGAGCCACAGCAGCATCACTTCTTGCTTTTTCTGTGTATGTGGTACCAAGGAATAGAACCCAAGGGTTTGTACATGCTAAGCAGGCACTCTACCACTAGGCCATGCTCCCAGCCCCTTTCTTTCCTTCTTTCTTTCCCTCTGTCCCTCCCTCTCTGTCTCTCTCACAGTCTCTCCCTCCCTCCCTCTTACTTGCCCCTTCCACCCCGCCACTCTTTATGACATTACTAACCCTTAAATTCAGGGCCTTATGAGCACTGCTTCATTGTTTTGCTCTTACCTGACAAAACAACTTCAGCTATGCCTCCACTTTGAACTTTTTGCTTACTAACTGGACATCATAAGATTCTTATAGCTTTTTCTGCCCAGGCTAGTTCTGAACTTTATTCTCAGGTCTGAGCCTCCCGAGTAGCTAGGATTGTAGCCATGGACCATTGATGAATGGACTAAATACATTTTTATTTATTTATTTATATTTTTTGCCAGTCCTGGGCTTGAGCTCAGGGCTTGAGCACCATCCTTGGACTTTCTCAAGGCTAGCACTCTACCACTTGAGCCTCAGCACGACTTCTGGCTTTTTGCTATGTATGTGGGGTACCGAGGAATTGAACATGGGTCTTCGTGCATGCTAGGCAAGCACTCTACCACTAGGCCAAACTCCAAGCCCTAAATACATATTTATGTAATTAAAACATACACTAAATGACAAGTACAGAAGATCTGGGAATTATTGGTCCAACAAAAGTAGAAATTGCTTACACTGTTACAAATTGAATAAAATATTTGACATTATATCATTGGTAAGTCCTAAATTACGAATAAATGAAAATAATACATATGTACAAAAAGAGAGAGTGTTATTACCAATTTAAAGAGCTAATATCTATTGTCAGCCAACTAAAAGGTCTAGGTTGGTTATATCTGAAAAATTATAATCTTGTTTAGTATTAATCTTGCTCCCATCGTCAAATGGGCAGAACAAGAAACTACAGAAAAATGTCAAATCAAGGAATAGCATCTCCCACCCAACATAAACAGGCAATGGAGCAGTCAGTGGCAAATCTAGAGGAGAGCCTTCCAAGTGCTATACAAATGCAATTGATAAACATCATTACTGAAAAATGTGAAAACATAAAAAAAGAGATAAGGGAGGAAGCCACAGCTAAACAAGAGGAAACCACAAACAAGGTGATATATGAAAAAGGGGAAGCCATAAAGAAGGCCATAATAAAGGTTTTTTCTAAGAAACATGGATGAATTAATAGAAGCCACAAACAAAAAGGTGACTGAACTCCAACAAATGTCCAAAGAGAATAAAGCTGCTGAGCTAACCACTCAAATGGAAATCAAGGAACTAAAGAAATCCATACATGATCTAAAACAAGAGATGCCAGGCATCAAAAATGAGCAACTAGAAGCAAGGGAGATGAAGAGTAAAGTAGATATCTTTGATATCAGGTTAGACAATGCAGAAGAGAGAATTTCCCATGTTGAAGATAATTTAGTGGTTATAGAAAAAGAACAGAAAATGAGTCAATTCAAATCTAGGAAATATGAGAAAATGTACAGGAGGTCCAAGGTACAATTAGGAAGCCTAATTTAAGGCTAATTGGTATTGAGGAGGGTCTAGAGAAAGAGGTCAATGGTATTGAAAATATACTTCAGGGAATCATCTCAGAGAACTTCCCAAATATCCAGAAGGGCAGGCCCATCCAGATACAAGAAGCTTCTAGAACCCCAAACAGACCTGACCAGAAAAAGGACATCCGACGCCACATTATAATCTGAACTGGATCAATAGAGGCCAAAGATAGGATCCTAAAAGCAGTCAGAGAGAAAAGAACAATCACCTATAAAGGCAAACCATTCAGAATAACCCCAGATTTCTCAGCAGAGACCATGCAAGCAAGAAGAGATTGGAACGATATATACCATGCCCTAAAGTCCAATAACTACCAACCAAGAATACTGTACCCAGCTAAGCTCTCATTCATAACTGAGGGAACAATAAAAACATTCCATTTCAAGGAAAAGCTTCAACATTATGTAGCAACAAAACCAACACTACATAAAATTCTCTAAGATGTTCTACACTTGGAAAACCAAAACAAATGTAATACAGAGAAAGACATGGCACCTAAAACTCATAACATCTAAGTACCACAAAAACTATCAAGACACAGTCCCTAATGAAAGCTTGTAAAAATGTCAGGAACTAATAAATATTTCTCAATCCTGACTCTCAATATCAATGGACTTAACACTCTAATTAAATGGCATAGATTATCTAGTTGGATCAAAAAACAAGATCCATCGTTCTGCTGTCTTCAAGAGACACATCCTACCCCCCAAAACAAATATCATTTGAAAATGAGAGGTTGGAATAAACTCTATCAAGCTAACAGCCCCCATAAATAGGCTGGAGTTGCCATCCTCATATCAGATAAAATAGACTTCAAACTAAAATTAGTGAGAAAAGACAAACAAGGTACTACATACTACTAAAGGGATCTTTCCTCCAGGAGGACATAACCATCCTAAATATCTACACACCCAATCCCGGAGCTCCAAACTTAATCAAGCAAACTTTACTTTCACTGAAACAATACATAGATCGAAACACAGTGATTGTTGGTGACTTTAACACACCACTCTCACCTATGGATAGGTTACAAGGCAAAAACTCAGGGAAATTTTAGAATTGAACAACTATATAGACCAACTAGATCTAACAGACATCTGAAGATTATTCCACCCAGCAACAACACAATATACGTTTTTCTCAGCAGCACATGGAACACTTTCCAAAATAGACCACATTTTAGGCCATAAAACAAACCTGGACAGATTCAGAAACACTGAAATTATTCCCTGCACTCTCTCAGACCACAAGGGCATCTAATTGGAACTGAACACACAACTCCACCAACGAAAACCCTGTAACACATGGAGATTGAACAACACATTGTCGAATCACCAATGGGTCATCGAAGAGATCAGAACAGAAATCCAACAGTTTATGAAATTTAACAAAAAGGAGCACACAAAATACCAGCTCCTTTGGGACACGGCAAAGGAAAATTTATAGCTCTGAATGCCTACAATAGCAAATTGGAAAAATCGCAAACCAACAATTTAATGTGTCACCTTAAGCTCCTGGGAAAAGAGCAACAAACCAACCCCAATCCCACTAGAAGGAAGCAAATTATTAAAATCAAAGCAGATTTAAATGAATTGGACTCCAAAAAAACTATAGAAAGAATCAACAAAACAAGGAGTTAGTTCTTTGAAAGAATTAACAAAATTGACAAACCCTTAGCAAATCTTACCCAAAAAAGAAGGGAGCATACCAAAATTAACAAAATCACAGACGAAAATAGTAATATCATGACGGAAATTACCAAGATCTAGAGTATCATGAGGGAATACTTCTCAAAACTTTACGCCAACAAATTTGAGAATCTAGAAGAAATGGATGAATTCCTAGCCAACATTAACATACCCACACTGAACCAAGAAGAACTAACTCAATTAAACAGGCCTATTTCAAGCACTGAAATAGAAATGGCAATAAGAGAACTTCCACCTAAGAAAAGCCCAGGGCCAGATGGATTCACAGCTGAATTCTATAAGGTCTTCAAAGCAGAACTCACACCCATAATCCTCAAGCTCTTCAACGAAATTGAAAATGAAGGTTCTTTACCAAACTCATTCTATGAAGCCAGTATAACCCTCATCCCCAAACCAGACAGAGATTCATCAAAGAAAGAGAACTATAGACTTATTTCTTTGATGAACATCAATGCAAAATTTCTCAACAAAATACTGGCCAACCGTCTACAACAACTCATCAAAAAAATTATACACTATGATCAAACAGGTTTCATCACAGGGAGGCAAAGCTGGTTCAACATACGCAAATCAATTAATATAATTCAACACATCAACAGGAGCAAGGACAAAAATTACATGATTGTCTCAATAGATGCAGAAAAGGGATTTGACAAGATCCACCACCCCTTTATGTTAAAAGCTCTGGAGAAGCTAGGAATCCATGGAACATTTCTCAATATAACAAAGGCTATGTATGACAAACCCACAGCTAGTATTATACTTAATGATGAAAAGCTAAAGCCATTCCCTCTAAAATCAGGAATGAGACAAGGATGCCCACTCTCTCCACTCCTCTTTAACATAGTATTAGAATTCCTAGCCAGTGCAATAAGCCAAGAAGCAAGCATAAAGGGGATCCAAATAGGGAAAGAGGAAGTAAAACTTTCCTTCTTTGCAGATGACATGATCCTGTATTTAAAGAATTCTATAGACTCTACTCCCAAGCTCCTTGAGATGATTCAAAACTTTGGAAGGGTAGCAGGGTATAAAATTAACCCTCAAAATCAACTGCCTTCCTCTACGCCAACAGTGAGAGGAATGAGGCAACAATCAGGCAAGCAACTCTGTTTGCAATAGCCTCAAAGAAATTAAGTACCTAGGAATTACCTTAACTAAGAATGTAAAGGAACTTTTTGATGAAAACTTTAAAACCCTGAAAAAGGAAATTAAAGCAGAACTGAGGAAATGGAAAAACTTCCCATGCTCCTGGATTGAAAGAATCAATATTGTGAAAATGACCATGTTGCCAATGGGTATGTACAAATTCAATGCCATATCCATCAATATTCCAATGTCATTCTTTAAAGAATCGCATATATTTGTATTTGGTTATTTGAAATTGGATAGGGAAGGGGGAAAACAACATGAGGGGTGAGGTTGGGGGGGAGGGAAATGGGACCAAGACATGTGAAAGGGTATCAATGTATGGGAATTAATGCACCATTTATCTGGCAAATATCATGTAACTCTTCTATTAATTACAATAAAAATATATGAAAAAAAGAATAGAAAAAAGAAAATAATATGTATGGAATAATAAATTATACAATAAAATACTGGAATATGCAGCTTTTGTATCTCAATCACTTTGCAAGATAGGTATAAACTTGCAGAGCAATGTACTAAAGGGAATGAAATCCCCCAGTGCATGTAAAAATTTTGTTTATATTATAGTCAGCTTAGCATTCAATAGCAGCATCTAAAAAGGACACATTTTAATTTCAAAGCATTTTATTTGCTTACAATCATCTGAGATCTTTAGGAAAATAGGCACCAACATACACAGAACCTTCACAAGGTTTAAACTTACCAAAAGTACATATTTATCTCACTTAACATGATGATCTTTCACATTTTCCTTAAAAGTATATAATTTCAGTTTTCTTCATGAGTGAGTAACATTTACATATGCTATATACTAAATATAATCTAAAACAATCTATGTGATATATATTTATTAATGCTCTACTGTTGGGAATCTCAACACTTTTTATCATTTGAGAATTGTGAACAGAGTAGAAATAGAAATTGGTATTCAGGTATCTGTCCTGTGTATTGGTTTATACTTCTCCAGGTATATGACCAAGTGATATGAGAATGTCATAAATTATATATCTTTTGTTTTTGGTGGGTCATGGAGCTTAAACTCAGCCTGGGCACTATTCCTGAACTCTTTGGCTCAAGTCTACTGACCTATCCTTGAGCCAAGCCCCACTTCCCATTTTTAAGAGGTTACTTGGAAATAATAGTCTTAAGTCCTTATGTGCCCAGGGTGGCTTTGAACCATGAACCTCAGATCTCAGCCTCCTGAGTAACTAGGATTACAGGTGTGAGCCACCGCGCCCAGCATCCTTTAAGGTTTTTGAGGAATCTTCATACTAACTGCCTTAGTGTAGTAAGAGCATATAAATATACACTCTTACCAATACTGGATGATGGTTCTTTCTCCCACTCTTTGCCAGCACTTTTTGTTCATATTTATTTATTCATTTTTGTCGGTCATGGGGCTTGAACTGTGGGCCTGAGTGCTGTCATTGAGCTCTTCAGCTCAAGGTTAGCACCATTATTTGAACCACAGCACCACTTCTGGTTTCCTGGTGGTTAATTGGAGATGAGTCTCACAGACTTTTGTGCCTGGGCTAGCTTTGAACCGCGATACTCAGATCTCAGTCTCCTGAGTAGCTAGGATTACAGGCCTGAGCCATTGGTGCCTGGTATCAATGTCATTTTGATTCACACTTATTTTATGGGTAAGAATGTTGAACATTAATTTATATATTTACTAGAAATTTTTGTTTCTTTTAAGAACTGATTCATTTACTTATTTACTAATTACATTATTTGTTTCTTTGCTATTCTGAGATGTATGAGTATTGTGGATGTATTCTTTTTCTATCTGTTGAATAGTTGGCAAATATTTTCTTCCACTTTGGCAATTCATGAGGATATGAAAATCAACATGCTAAAATCAGTATTTTTTCTATTCACCAACAATGGACAGAGTGAGAAAGAATTAGAAATTAGTCCCATTTACAATAGTCTAAAAAATCACTTTGTGATGAATATAACTGAGGAAGTAATTATAGACCTCTACAATGAGTGATATAAGTCTTAAAGAAGTGGAAGAAGATATTACAAGAAGGAAAGACCTCACATGTTCATAAACTGGAAGAATTAGTGTCATTAAAATGGTAGTTTTTATGTGATCTCAAAATATGTGCAAATGGAATAGGCAATAATACTAGTCTTAAAATATCCTTTTATTAGAAATGATTATCTCTTTATTTTATTCCCATATAAACAAATTCATTGCTTTAAAAAATGTATCTTTTTGCCAATAATGGGGCTTGAACTCAGGGCCTGTGCACTGTCCCTGATCTTCTTTTGCTCAAAGCTAGAATGTGACCATTTGAACCACAGCTCCATTTCTGGCATTTATGGTCGTTATTGGAGATAACAGTCTCATAAACTTTCCTGCCCAGGTTGGTTTTGTATAGCAATCCTCATATCTCAGTCTCCCAAGCACATAAGTTTGCAGTTGTGAACCACCAGTCACCAGCTTAGAAATGTATTTTTTTCATATATTTTTATTGTAATTAATAGAAGGGTTACATGATATTTGCCAGATAGAAGGTTCATTAATTCACATACATTGATACCCTTTCACATGTCTTGGTCCCCATTTCCCTCCCCCCACCCCCATCCCTCATCTTGTTTTCCCCCCTTCCCTATCCAATTTCAAATAACCAAATACAAATATATCCAATATATCAGGTAACAAAGTGAGATACCGTAACAATATGAGATAACCAAGGGACAGCAAAACAGATGAGAGATAACATAGTACATTATGGACAACAATCACTCATTATATGGCTTTTGTTTCTATATCCTAGAGGTCCTTTCATTTAGCGTCATACTGTATGGCCTTATGTATCTAGGTTTTGCTCTATTGCAAATCTCTGCTAGAAGAGTCCAAGATTTCTACTGATGTGGTTTTAAATTTAAAATGTACTCAGATATTTGATGCCATCTTCAATTAAATGTTTATGTTGTAACTTACATTAGAAATTGGTAGAGAAGAATCTTGCAAAACAAACCTTTTTTTAATCCAAAATAACATACCTCTCCATAACAGTTCAGAATTTTCATGAAAATATTATTTATGACATTAGATTTTCACAGAACAAAATGAAGGGCCGAGTTAGCCAGGCACTGATAGCTCATGTTTGTAATATTAGCTACTCAAGAAGTCGAGATCTGAGTATTATGGATCTAAGCCATCCTGGACAGAGAAGTCCAGGAGATTCCTACCTCCAATTTGTCAGCAAAGAGCCAATAGTAGAGGTGTGGCTCAATGGTAGAGTGCCAACACTGAGCAAAAATGGTAAGAAAGAGCTGAGTGCACTGAGTTCAAGCCCCAGAATGAATACAAAAATAATTGAGCACACTACCTAAATAGACAATTTTCAAAAATAAACACAAATGATTAATAATTATATATTAAAAATGAACAATCTCATTAAAAACTAAGGAGCCACAAATGAATAATTCAATAATCTACACTCAAGAATGGCTAATATATTGCAAAACAATGCTTCTGAGGTTATAGCAAAAAATAATTCTTCACACACTATTGATAGATATATAATTTAACATTAATATAATTTAACACATGGAAAAATGTATGGTTATTCTTCAATAGACTAGCCATTGAAGTAACATGATCTAACTCTCTGACTTCTGGTTGTATTCCTTAGCAACGGAAGTTAGCATACAGAAGACTCATGTGCATACCTATATTTCTTCTGGCACTATTCACAATAGCTAATATATGAAATAAGCCTAAATGCCCATGAATAGGTCTGTGGTGTGTGTGTGTGTGTGTGTGTGTGTGTGTGTGTGTGTGTGTGTGTGTGTGTACAGTGGGGTACTATTCTGCCATGAAAGGATGAAAGTCTGATGTTTGGACAGCAATAAATAGAGTAGAACTGGAGCATATCAAGCTAAGTGATAAGAGCCAAACAGAGTCAGATATTATATGTTTTTTTTCTCACATATAGAAACTAAAAAAATAAAATAAAACAAGAAAGGGAATATGTCAACTTCAATGTAGAAGAGGCGTTAATCGGACAAGGAACAATGATGGTGGAGTGGCAATGAATTCCATTATTTTCTATAATTAATATGTGCATATAATAATAAAAACAAAAACTGATTAGAAACTCACATGATCATATTAATATATACAGAAAATTATTTTAGAGTCCAGCACTAAGAACTAAGAACAGTGAAACTCTTCGATTTGGTGAAGAGTATCTTCATACAATATCATACTTGCCAGTTATTGTTGGATTGAAAAAAAATGTTAGTACTATATTAGATTGAAAAGACTACCATAACAAATCGTGGAAAATGGTATGTTAAACAATAGAAATTTATTTTCTCACAATTGTGGAGATTAGATGTCTGAAACAATAATGTCAACAGGTTAGGGTTCTTCTGAAGTCCATTGTTTTGTGGATGGTTGTCTTCCTGTGTCTGTTTAAGCTTTTCCTCTGAGTACAGCTATGTTCTAATATCCTTCTATATAAAGATATCAGTAATATTGACTCATTCTGCTTATTCTCACATTTATTACATGTCCCTTCAAAGTTTCCGAATGTATTTGTAAAGTATTAATATTATTTTGTCACTTTTAATGGACATAATACTAGAACTTGTAGATTCTACAAGAGAGCTAAAAAAGGAACAATAATGTGCACATTAATTGTTCATTAATCTTTCTATTGCAGTGAAAAATATATGATATAAACCAAAGTAGCTGCCTCTATATCATTTAGGGTTGTAGCAACACAGAAACATCATGAGTGAAGGAAAAGCATCTCAGAGGAAAGTGAAATATATTCACACATCTCATCCAGGAAGCATAAGACCAAAAGAAGTGACCAAGAATAAAAGCATCCCTTCATGCTGTCACTGATCTAGTTTTCCAATCAGGGTCCCTAGCCTAACAGTTAATCTATCAAAAAACTCATTTAGGATGAAGTTTACACATTCATAATCTAATCATTTCTCAACAGTGGTGCCAATTAAGAACATGTCTTCAACACAAGCCTTGTTGTGGGATCTTTTTTTTTTTGCCTGTCCTGGGCTTCAGCTCAGGGACTGAGCACTGTCCTCGGACTTTCTCAAGACTAGAGCTCTACCACTTGAACCTCAGCACCCCTTCTGGCTTTTTTCTATGTATGTCGTGCCGAAGAATCAAACCAGGGTCTTCGTGCATGCTAGGCAAGCACTCTACCACTAGGCCAAAGTCCTGGCCCCTGTGTGATTTTTTTAATGGAAATTATAACATTAGAAAGAAAGCATTACTCACTTGATACTATGTTGAACATGAACCTTACAGGTTCATAGGGAGGGAAGTAAGAAGGAGTAAGTGGGAGAAAATGAGGGATGGGGTAACAGTGTTCAAAAGCAAATGTAGCCAGTACCTTATTTATGTAAATGTAATCCCTGTACTCATCACCTTTTCAAAAAAAAAAACAGAAAAGAAAGCATTAATACTGCCCCTGCTTGAAGCTGATATAATTGTCTATGAGAGAATTCTCAAAATAAAAAACTTTACCAAAAAGTTTTCCTAGAACTAATAAGCAAAATCATTTGTTTCAAGATATGAGATGAATATTGGAAAAGTCATTCTTATTTCTATGCAAATTGCATAACAAAGACCATTGAAGCCTAAATTTCAAAATCCAATATTGCTTATAATTATTCAAAACTGTTAAGTATACACTAAGAAACAAAATCTGTAAACTTGAATTTATAGACTATTGATGAAGATTTAAAGAGTTGATATAGATTAAAATTTTCAAATTGACACAACTTCTGTAAAAATATCATTGTTTTATAGAGATAAAGTATTCAAATGTACACACTGAAATGACATAAGACAAATGCAATTCTCAAAATTTAAATTCAAAGAATCCCTCTATCTGGTATTCAAGTTTATTATATAGCTATAGTAATGTAGACTATGTGATACTAGCAGAGAGATAGGCAGATTGATGAAATCAAATATGGAACTAGTAGTGTTACAAAGGTATAGCATGTTAAAACAGAGGTCTAAGAGTAATTATAAGAGGAAAATATTTGGTTCAGCATATGTATTTTGGTTGAGCAATTGGACATTCATAGGAAAAATATTAAACTTTCTCATATCTTATATGTAATGAAAGGAACTCAAGTATGTAATATAAAACACTTAGAAAAAGCATAGGAACTGTTTTCAACGTGTGATTAGATAAAACGTTTTTATTAATGACACTGAAAACTTCCCAAAATAAGAAAGTTATAAATTGAACTTTATAAACATTTTTTAAATTTACATTAGAAATGATCATGCAGTAATGACATGAATGTTCTCAGGGAGGGAAAATATTTAGAAACTCTACCTAACACAGAACTGGGATCTTTTATACAGAAAATATTCACAAAAATTCAATAGCTTATAAACAAACAACTTAGAGCATTTGAAAATAGATAAAAATGACTAGTTTACACAAAAAGATGTGCAGCAGCGGCAGCTCTAGTCCTTTGACAGCAGGAAGGAATGGAGGGTACTGGCGGTACGACCACCCCTCCATTCCTACCGCTATGGGCCCATCCTCCCGTTCCATTGGCCTGTACTAGAATACCCACCCCCAAATTCTGTCTGCCCTCTTGGCATAGACAGAGACAGAGACCCAACCAGCTGCCACCATGGGAGCCGCAGCCGCACCACTGAAGAGGCCAGAATGGAGCTGTGGGCAAGGGTGGTGTTGCTACTGCTGCTTCTACTGCTGCTTTTATTGTGGTTCTACAGCCTGAGTGCCAAGTACGTCTTCAAGGTGACCTTCTACAATGGCTGAATTCTCTTCATGGCTGTGGTTGCTATCCCCGTGTGTGCCGTGCGAGGGAGCAACGTTGAGAGCATGAATATCTTGCATCAAATGCTGCTCCACTTAAATTCCTGTATGGGATCCGAGTGGAGGTGCAAGGGGCTCACCACTTCCCTCCCTAGCAGTCCTACGTCGTGGTCTCCAATCATCAGAGCTCCCTATGCCTGCTTAAGATGATGGAGGTACTGCCAGCCCGTTGTGTGCCCATTGAGCTGCTGTGGGCTGATTCTGCTGGGCTGATCTGCTGGCTGGCAGGAGTCATCTTCACCTACTGGAAACACTCGTGGGATACCATCAGTGTCATGTCTGACATAGCCCAGACCATACTCACCAGGACGTGAGGGTCTGGGTGTTTCCTGAAGGAACAAGAAACCACAACACCTCCATGTTTTTCAAAATTGACATTTCCATCTGGCGGTTCAGGCCCAGTTTCCCATTGTCCTCATAGTTATATTCTTCTATCAAGACATCTACTTCAAGAAGGAACGAAGCTTCAACTCGGGACGATGTCAGGTGTGGGTGCTGCCCCCAGTGCCCACAGACACTGACACCAGATGATGTCCCAGCTCGGGTAGAGTCCAGAACTCCATGCTCACCATTTTCCGGGAAATCTCCACTGACTGTTAGGGTTGTGGTAGCTGTCTGAAGAAGCCTACAGGATTGAGTAGCTCTGACCTCAATTCCCACCTGTCCCCATCATCTTCCTTCCCACACCCACCAACCCAGTGGCCCACCTTGGGGCGCAGGCCCAATCCTTTTCCTTCCCCTCCCCCCTCCCCACTTATTCTTCTCTTTGGAATCTTCAGTTTCTGAAGTGAATGTGGATATAGCGTCACTACTCCTCCCTACCTGGTCGCATTCATGGACATTTGTGCCTGGGTGCAGTCTCCACTCTGATCCCCTCCTGCTGCCATCTTGTCTGTGGCACATTTGCCTCCCTTCATCTCGAGGGGCTCAGCCTACACAAGGGTGGAGGACATTCCACCCCATTCCTGATGGATTCTTTCTTTGTGATCGTCTCTCCCTTTCCATCCTACATTGACGATTGGATTCATCCATTCTGTGAAATAATTCATTTCCAAGTCCATGGATTCAGTGGATTCATCTGAACACAGAGCCCTGTGGCTAGAAACCGAAACCTGAACTCTGCTCCCAGGGTCATCCTGGGAATTCCCTTGGTACCTTCACCCATCTCTTGAAGATTCCCTTTAATGGAGACACACTCTTCTAATTCAGAGATCTCATCTCTGCCCTTGCCCAAATGTCTAGGGTCAAGGACACTCTTAGATGCCAGTTTGGTTTCCGTGCTTTAGTTTGTCCCCTGTCCTTAGGATACAGTTTAGTGGTTCTGACCCCATTCAGTCCCTCTGTACAATCCTAAACAGACATGAGGGAGTGGCAGGTATCAGGTGCTTCACTCACTGGTCCCTGGGGAGTTGGGGCAAGAACTGGACCCTAACTGAAAGGGAGAGGGGAATGTTAATTTATTTCTCTTTCTTTTGAGGTTCCCCCTCTCTGAGCCAGTTGTCATTTCCTCCCAGTGGTACTGACTGCTCCCTACCTTGCACTCCAGACCTGTCCCCTCAACCCAGGAAGTACCTGGGAATAGTAGAGGGTGGGATTCAGTTTTGTGTGGTTGGCTTTTATTATCTGTGTAACAGCAAGAAAATAAGAATAAATAAACAGGGGTAGAGTGCCGGGGCCTACCAGCAGCAAATTGGGGCTCCTGAAATAGGGGGCAGGGACTGGAAAAAATAGAAGAGAGACAAACACATCGGGTCCCGGAGGTCTGCAGCCCAGGTAAAAACTGCCCTCTCGTTTATTCAACTCCAGGCTCCCCTCCCTTCTTGAAACCCAGGGAACTTCCAGGTGTTACATTCATATGGTAAATCTCAGGTCATTTAAACAGAATAAGGCCAGAAAACAATAAGACAATAAAGCCATTGTCTGATGCAAATCAAGGTACAGTTTGATTCCACTCTGGCTCCCAACAGGAGAGAGAGAAAAAAAAAGGCACAACAACAATAAAAAAGATGCACATGAATGTATGAATAACAAAAGAATATGTGGTATATATATACAATAGGATATTATTTTGTCATAAGAGTACAACATTCTTAGCTGGACACTGATTCATGCCAATAGTACTAGCTACTCAGGAGGCTGGGGTATGAGGATTGTGGTTCAAAGCCAGCACACACAGAAAAGTCCATGAGACTCTTCTTTCCAATTAACCACTCGAAAACCGGAAGTGGTGCTGTGGCCCAAAGGGGTAGAGTACTAACCTTGAGAGATAAAACATAGAGATAGTGCCCAGGCCCTGAGTTCAAGCCCCACAAGGGACAACAGCAGCAAAAAGAGTACACCAACATTTTCTTATTTGCAGCAACATGAGCCAAAGTGTTTTGAATGACCTTCACCAAAGAAATTATTTGTGTGTAAAAGTGATCAATATGCCAATTTTCATAGCATGAGCATTACACTTTGTATGCATACATTGAAATGTTACATTATTTTCCATAAATGTACATGATTTCTACATATCAACTTAAAAATATAACAAAAAGCATACGCGTGCAAAATAAGTACATACAAAATTTGTTCACAAGGATGCCATGCATTAGTGGCTCATGCCAATAATCCTAGCTACTTATGAGGCTGAGATTTTATCTCCAATTAACCTCCCAAAATCCACAAGTGGAGCTGTGAGTTGACTGGTAGAACACTAATTATCCTTGACCAAGCAAGTTAAGGGACAGTACCCAGGCCCAGTGTTCAATTCCCTCCTCACAAATACTGAAGTAAGATTGAGGAGCCAAAAAAAAGCACCCCCATTTTGAAGCAGCAACCATCTAGTTGTTTGTGTAAACTGTGGGTGACCCAAAAGTGCACATAAATTAAAGAAACAGAATTGTGGTGCCATTAAGTCCCAGGAACTGACCTGTCTGTGTTAAAATTAACCAGAACTCGTGTAAATTCAAGGGATGGCATTTGTTTTCTACAGCCATAAAACTACCCCCAGACAGCTAATTAAAGACTCTATTGGCATGGGAAACTCCTGTTAGCTTCTACTGCCCTCAAGTGTCCCTAACCCCTACCTTATCTCACTCCAATAGCTCATTGCTGTGTTGATGTAAATCTGTGGTCTTTGCCTTTAAAAGCCCTGTACAATTGCAATTCAGCGCCTCCTCCTGAGCACCCTCAAAGGATGCTTAGGACAGAGGACCGGAGCTAGCCTGCCTGAATAATGCCTTGCTTTTGCATTTCGGAACATCTGACTCTCGGTGGTCACTTTGGTGGATGTCCTGAGACTTGGACATTACAAGATGGCTGAGCCTAAGTAAGGAAACTGAGACACAGCCATGCCAGTCCTGGCCAGGTGTTGAGGCTCTTGGATTCTCAGACATCCAGGTGCCTCAGGTTGGGGGGAGGGAATTCTCCAAGCACTGTGAAACTGCCTGGAAGTAAAGGAGGCTGCTTACTGAATGCAGATTGAGGGTTCTACTTGCCTTAGAAAAACTTTGCATATGAAGGAAGGTCTGAGAGAAGATGAGGTCTCCTGCCCCAGGTAATGGATGATGTCTGCATCCAAGGAGACAGGAATGGGCACTTGATTGATAAGTTACTAGATGTCGGGGTCGGCTTTCTAAATCACTACCACTTAATTCTCTTAAATCAGATCTGCACTTTTCACCTGTTCTTAAACTGTTTACTCCCGTATAGACTTAGATTTACCTTTCACACACACATTCGCGGTCGTTCCAGTCTGAACCCATTCAGTTCTATTCTAAAATCTCCTTCATTGAAAAATAGAAAATAGGCCTCACCCTCCGCGAGGTAATTTCTTTTTTTGACATTTCATTAGAAAATAGGCCTCACCCTACTGCTCTGGCTACAGACTCCCGGGAGGTTCCTCCTTCCTGGGACATTGCCTCGCCCTCCGCGAGGTTCCTCCCGAAGTGACCCGGGCTTCGGAGGTGATCTGGGAATGATTAAAATCCCTTACACACACACACACACACACACACACACACACACACACACACACACACACACACACACACACACACACACACACACACACACACACTCACTGGTTTAAACTTTGAGTTTTCTTTCTCTTTCTCCCTGTGTCTTTCTCTTTGTCTTATTTCTCTTTCCCTGTGAGCAATTTCAGCCTGTATTTTTCCTTCAGGTTTCCCTGCCCTTTCAGTCCCTTTTTCCTTTCAGGTTTCTCTGATTTTTCAGTTTTTCTTCTTTGACTTTCGCAGGTGGTTGCTTCCCTTTCTCCTGTTTATCACCTTTTTTCTTTTTCTTTTTCTTTGTCCCTCTCTTTCTCCTTGTCTTCCTGTCTTTTTCTTTTTCCCTGTGAGCGACTTCAGCCTGCATTTTCCCTTCAGGTTTCCCTGGCCTTTCAGTCCCTTTTTCCTTTCAGGTTTCTCTGGGTTTTCAGGTAGTTGTTTCCCTTTCTCCTGTTTACCACCTTTTTTCTTTTTCTTTTTTCCTTTTTCTCTTTGTCTTCCTGTCTTTTTCTTTTTCCCTGGTTGTTCAGTCTTTTTGTGCCTTTCAGGTTTTGTCTGGTTTTGCAGTCTTTCCTCCATGTATCTCTCACTTGGCTCAACTCACAATCGTGCCCCTTTCATGCCCTATTTCGTGTCTCTTTCGTGCCCCACATTGGCTCTTTCGTGCCTCTTTCGTGCCCCACATTGGCTCTTTCATGCCTCTTTCATGCCCCACGTTGGCTCTTTCATACCTCTTTCATGCCCCACGTTCGGCGCCGATATGTCGGGGTCCTTCATCCCCAGTCCCTCTTGAGGAGGGATGGGAAAAAGCACACCCCAACCAGTCCAAGCTGCGAGAGGAGAGGGCCCATTGTCCTCCTGCACTCAGCCTTGCTTCTCCGGAGCACGAACAGAAACGCCACGCAGCTTCATCAAGGCAGGAATCTCTCTCTGTGCAAAACTCCCCTCCTTATATTGGGTGCGGGAGCCTATCAGCACAACACGTGGGCAGGATGAAGAGGTCCACTTGTTTACCCCTACTACAGGTCTCAGCAGAAAGTTATTAGAATGGCGTTACTCGGTCCCCAACAACTAGACTTGTTAGTTAGTCCAGTACATGGGACGGGGACTTTCGTATGACCCTGCCCCCTGCCTTGAACCTATTTAGGCCTGAACTAGCTTAGGGCAGGGAGCCATTGTCAGGTGTCTCCATGTTTGGATTCTGTGTGCTATCTCCTGGCTGTTCTCAGGTCACCATGGTGTCCCAATTCAGCTCTCCCTTGGAGATGAATTGGCTTGCTGGTATTGGATTTGTTGTTTCTGTCATCTTTGGCCTGATTTCTAATTGTATTGAGTGTGTTTTCTGGTTGCTGGACTTTGAGATGAGAGTCCACCATGCAGTCCCTGGCCTTTTCATAAAGATGCCAAGATTCGAACTAGCAAAATGTGACTTCTGTATATTCTTGACTTATAACAATTCAACATGCTGACTCATATCTGTTCAGAATGACTAAAAAAAAATAGTAATATAGTACTATATGCTAGTGAACGTGTCTGTATACATTGCTAGTGAAAATGTAAGGTTATACAATCATTCTGGAAATTAGTTGAGAGGTTTCTATTTTGTCTTACAGTTACCCAGTAATTCAAAACACTTCTATCTATTTTGGTACAAATAACAGATCTTTTTTTTTTCTTTTATGGCCAAAGCAACTATACTCCTAGGCAATTACCACAAAGAAATGGAGAAAAAAAATTCTTAGGCCTCCACAAAAATCCTGTACATGAATGTTTATGTAATTTCATTGTAGTTGTTTAACATAGATAAAAATAAATAACTCACATCTTGCGTGAGATAATTTGTTGTCTAAAGAATACTGTAGATCATTCATACAATAGAATAATAAGTCTATGTTTATCAACAGGGAAATACAGTGGATAATCACAAGCAAATTCCAAAACATATATGATGTGGCATATTTGAATAGTATTTTTTAGTTATAAGAATATGAGTTATTGATGTCCATGACTTCATGGACTTTCCTTCCAATTTGTACCAGAATCTTCAGATCTCAACGTGCTGAATAGCTATGATTGCAGGCATGAGCCATCTGTGCCTGGCTATTAAATCATATGAGTTTTATATAGCCCCAGTAGACTGTACAAGACCCCAAATTTGTGGCTTTCTCTAGACCATTTCAAAAGCAATTATTCTGACAATAAATTAAGCTAAGGAATGTCTTCACTTCATTCCTCACATGAGGTGTTCATGCATTTAATAATATTATCAAAGGTTGATTTCCTTCTAACAGTAAATATTTGTAATACTGTATTACAGTACTACAAAGAGATATTGACAATTGTGTAAGAAGAATACAGTACAGTTCGAGATCACCCCATATCATTTTTACAGCGATGCTAGTGCTCTAGCCACAACTTCATTTTCAGCGTTATTTTTTCCGATGAAGTACCTCAAAAAACTGGAAATTGAGCTGTATCCCAAATGGTAGAGCACTACTCTTGAGTACAAAAGCTCAAAGACAGTTCCCAGACCCTGAGCTCAATCCCAAGACCCACACCTATAAAAGTAACTAAGAATTCATATAACAAACTATAACTTAACAAAAAACTCTTAATAGTATAACTTAAACTATAAGCTAGAACTTAGCTATGACTATAAACTCTTAACTAAAAAACTATAAACTCTCCATGGACATGTGACATATAATTTTCATATCTATATGTGTATCCGGCATATAGTAGAGATTCAATCATTATGGCATAAATGAATTAATTACCTTAAGTAATTGTCAGCTGTCTGTATTCATTTTAGGGGTAAAATTACAAAAATTGTACATGAAATTTAAAAATAAAAGTCTCACTTTAGATTTCTACCTTCAAAATCATCAGATTATTTTAATATATATATATATACATATATATATATATTTATGAGCCATTCCAAGTTTTGTTTTTCAGATGAAAGAATGAGAAATTCTATCATTAGGCAACATTACACCATACTGTGGAAAATCTCATGATACTGTTTTGTTTCCACTGTCGACAATTCTGTGTAGTCCCATTGTTCTTTTGTAAGCAGCTTTGTTATTTCAGGGAACTGGCAATCAAAGGCTAGTTCCCTAACCTATATCCTATAGTAGTAAATCTTTGTTTAAAATGCCATTCATAGGTTTGAAATTTTTTCCTCTTGCTTTATAAATTTGTTATCCATCTCTTAATGTTTCCAATGACCTTTCGACAGAGAATTATTGTCAAAATGGCATCCAGAAATTGCTGATTATTTCACTTTTAAAAAATTGTCTGTTTTCCAACTCCAAGTTTACAGATCATACTAAAGTGCCAGAAAATATCTAGGTTTTATGTGAACTCTATAATCCCTTCTGAAGATATTATATATGATCTTCCCATCTACTGGCTTGCTTCTTGTATGACTTAGAGCTTGCTTCTGGCTTTCATGTAAACTAGAAAGAAAAGATCAAAGGTAGTAATAATAGACCTAACAACTTAATAAACTTTATTTTTCTTTTTTTCTTGGGGGGCCGGGGTCATGGGGCTTGAACTTGACCTGGGCACTGTCCCTGAGCTCTTCAGCTCAAGGCTACCAGCCTAACCCTGGGCCTGGGCATTATCCCTGAGATCTTCAGCTTAAGGCTACCTCCCTACCCTTGAGCCAGGCCCCACTTCCCGTTTTCTAAAGGTTAAATGGAGATAAGAGTCTCAGGTCCTTTTGTGCCTGGGCTGGCTTTGAACCTTGATCCTCAAATCTCAGACGACTGAGTACCTAGGATTACAGGCGGGAGCCACCGTGCACCACAACACCTTAAACTTTCTAAAAATATAACTAGATTTCCAAATGTTAGTGGTTACTATTGATCATTAAGAAGCACACTGGCATCTTGTTCTAATAGCAATAGGTATTATTGTTGGAGTCATTTAAATTTTTTGCCTATCCTATATCGTTCACAGATTTTTTTTTCTTCCTAACCTGTCATAAAAAGAAATAAATCAAGCTGTGCATGTTGGCTCATGCCTATAATCCTAGGTACTCAGGAGGTTGAAATCTGAGGATCCCGGGTCAAAGCCAGCCTGGGCACCAGAATGTGACGCTTATATCCAATTAATCACTAGAACAGGGGAAGTTGGACTGTGGCTCAAGGGGTAGGGTTGTTGCCTTGAGCGGAAGAGCTCAGGAACAGCGCCCAGGTCTAGAGTTCAAGCTCCATGAATCATAAAAAAATAAACAAAGAAATCATAGCATTTCTATACTTAAAATAACTATAAGCCTGTATTGATTTCCACTTTACTGCTTTGAGCCAACTGAGTGAATTTCTTTTTTTTTCATATATTTTTATTGTTTTTTCTTTTTTATTGTAATTAATAAAAGGGTTACATGATATTTGCCAGATAGAAAGTGCATTAATTCACGTACATTGATGCCCTTTCACATGTCTTGGTACCCATTACCCTTCCCCCCATCCCCCCCACTTTCTTTTATAGTATTTCACTTTGTTATCTGAGTGAATTTCTTATAATTGCTTAAGATATTATTAATTTTGGACTTGTATTTCCTTTTTATTTGCTCAGAATCTGCATTTTAATAGTGTGTGTAGTCTAAATATTTTAAAGTCTTAAAAATTCATTTATCAAACTTTTATGTATTATAAAATTTATTCATTATAAAAATTTATTATTACCCTAATTTTTAGATAGAAATAAGTTGCAGCCAGGCACAACAATGACTTTTTGTTACAGCATGATTCTTTGAGCTTTTTGTGATCAGTGATTTTCTTGTCTACAGTTCCACCAGCCCATACTTCATGCATTCAAGAATCTTTTTTCCACTATCCTAAGTTCTAAAATCCCTCTTTGTACTCAGAACTTAATTGTATGCTTTTAAATCTCACCATGATTTATGTGGTTTTGAGCATGCTTGTCACGTTTTCCTCATAAGAATTCCTATCACGAGACCTCATTACTAATTTTGCAATGGTGTTCTTGCTAGTATCCTCCTGAACATGTTCATGGTCTATGGCTTACCATTTCTCAGCCCCGGGAGAATTTCCAGACTGCTCTGGTCCCCCGCCTCCCACCCACAACCTCCCACTTCTGAACTGTGAAACATTGTTGCAGGAATTTGTAAAGCAATGTTAAATGGATCCACTGCAGTTTTCTGTTGTCTAACCTCAATTGAACCACATGTGTTGCTTGGCAATCCTTTTATTTATCTGTGGTGACTCTACTACATTTTACACAGCAGCTGTCCAAACATATTATAGTTTTCAAGAGCCTAACTCACTATCACAGTTTTGCATTCAGCAGATGCCTCTCTTTACTGAGAGATAAGGTCAAGTAACTCAACAAAGCTTCATTTTTTTTTCTACTTAAGCTTTTTGTTGAAGCTTTTCAACCATTTTTTTTCCTGTATTAGAGTAACAAATATTATTCTCTACTAAATACCTGTGCGTGCCATTGTGTTTTCTTCCTCTATTTTCTTTTGGGCTTTTCTAATAAAATACTTATGTTTTCCCTTTATGTCTTAAATCTCTAACCCCTTACTTCTTGTTTTCCATTTCTGCGTGTATTGAGGTTTGAAGTCAGGTTGTCATGTCTGCTACCCAGGCATTTTACTATTTGATTCATGTCCAGATGCTAATTTTTCAGAAAGTCCCTTGAAATTTTGCCTGGAGCCAGCCTTAGACTGTAACCTTTCTATCTATGCCTTTTCATAGCTAGGATGAGATGCACATAACACTACACCTGAATTGTTGGTTGAGTTGAACTCTCACTGAATTGGTTGTTCCAGGGATAACTCAAAATAGTGATCTTTCAAATCTCCACCTCTCAAGTAGAAGCTAGAATATAATCCACTCTGTTTTTTTTAAATAACCAAATGACACTTCCATCCCTTAAAATTTGATTTTACTTTATTCTATAAAATAGTTACCTTTAATCATGTAACATAAAATCCTGTGAAATTTCTGTAATCTTTTTCTCTCTGGAAGCCCATGCTACATATAATTCTCTTAATTTTTTCTTCATATATTTCTTCTTAGTTTCTGTATTCTAGATTAATTCCACAAGTAAAACTACTTTCAAAGCTTATTTACAGATGTTCAAACCTCTCTCACTATACTTTTTCCTTAGTTATCACAAAATCTTGTACATTTATATCTTTTCATGATTTCTAGCTTAAATTCCATAGTCTACAATCAGACTTGTAAATCCACTCACATTTTGCACATATTTCTGTATTTGAATTTGCTTTGAAAACTGGAGTGTTAACCCATCAATCCAGTGATGTCATAGTTTAGGAGACTTCTATGATTGTTAGCCTACCTCATCTTCTACACAACCCAAAGTAAGGATTTTGTAGTACTTTTACAAAATTAGTAAGTAACAGTGTGCATTGTGTTAATGGTAAACAGTATAATAGTACATAAATGATTAATTCCTTTTGAATGATCAAAGGCTTTCAGCTACTCAAATCTATGTTTGAGTCCAAACTCAGATGCAAGCTATTTGACTGATCAACAAGTATCTCCTACCATGTATCCTTGTGTATGAAATGGAAATCCTGTGACATATTGTGAAGGAGCTAAAAATAATATTTTATCCAGTGAGAAAATGGTATAATAATAACACATGTCTATTTTTCAGAAAAGAATATTCTAATTATATGGAAATATGATTATTGCTCTTTTAACAAAATAAGTTTATTTTAAAGTGCTCATTGGACATTTGAATATGATAATATATGATATTGGACATTTGAATATGATAGGAAATGGCCAGTAATGAAAAATTCCAACATGGATTCTCTTTGTACCTAAACATGTAGTACTGCTTTTTAAGTACTATGAATACCCACATTACAAAAAAAATAAAAAGAAATGAATTTGGGTGTAATTTAACACTATACCCTATTAAAAATTATTTTTATATTATTAAAAAACAAAAATCCCTTAGTATTCAGAGCCACATAGTATTCTCAGGTCATGTGTAAAGTATATATAATCATTAAATATGCTATTGGTCTAAAATTATACAAGGATCCTAAAGAGGAGGTAGAGGTAAGAAATATGTGACCAAGTGTAATTGTAAGCCCACGTTACCCATAAAAATTTTAAATTATTTCTTGAATTTGCATTGTGTTAATTTGTATTGTGTCTACCATTGAAAATGTGAGACCTTATGTACTAGATATATCATTCATACATAGCACATATCACTGTTTAATATTTAAACTGTAACTGATAATATTGAATTGCTATAGAATATTTTGAATCACTTTTAATTGAAGAACTCTATTTCACTGACAACTGACTAGCTGTACTTCTAGGTGTCTTTAGTATTACAATATACAGTGAACTTTTGTATTTGGTTATATTCTCATGACAAATGCCAAGATCATCAGAAATTAATTACACATTTTAAACTTTGACATTTTCTCCACCCAAAACTCAAAGCAAAATACTACTAAGACTGCATTTACCATTTAACATCATTCAGTGCCAACTTAAATATGATTTTATTATACACCCAATTGAAATTAGTGTTCACTCTGTTTTTAAATTCAAATACCCTCCCAAAATATTGATAATGGCAATATTAATTAATTTTGTAAGCTGCTTCAGGAATTGTGGGATTTGACAAGTTATTCGACAAATTTATTGTATTCTTAATTCTGTGTGGATTATGGTAAGGTGGATTTTTCTTTATTATTACTAGTAATCACAACATTTTTTGTTTTTTCTTATTTTCAAATGATGGTTTTATGTAAGTCTGTAATTCATTTTCCAGTCTCTTGCACCTTGACTTGCTGACAAATATTTGCCGGTTACCTAAAAAACAAAAACAAACAACAAAATAAAAAAACACCTTTCGCCTAGCACGGAAACTCCTGAAAAATGTTTTTCGTTTAATGTCACCAAACTGACATTAAACAATTCTGATGCCAGACGTTGTTTCCTGAGCTCAGTGCTTTCTACTGTTTTTTTTTTTTTTATTTCAGTATCATCAAAAGTCCCTCATCACTGTTTGATATGAAAAAGGATGTTAGCTTTTTTCTTTGCTCTTAGAGATTTAAACTGTCTTTAATTAGGAATGTTCCCAATACTTCATAAAATTATTTGACAAATACAAAATTAATGGAATGATTACTTGGTAACTTTTTTTACATGATAAGAGTGTGAACTGTTTCAAGCTTTGTCTTAACTAAAAGAAATATCTTCATTTTAGAACACATGATTAAGGAAATGGATTAATGTATAGCTCAGCTTACTTTGTGAATACAAGTTATGAACATTCATAATGGTTGCTCTTTTGAAAATTAATTAACATAAGTGTATTTTCTATTTAGTATATAATTTTACTAATTCTGTGCACAATAAATATTTCTATTACCACTGTCTTTTAAAAGGAATTCCTTTTTAAAATTTATTTTTCACTGATGAACTGCAACTATACTTTCACATACTAATGAGGAAAAATATGATTCTTCAATACACGTATAAATTGCTTAATGCTTAAATCAGGTTAAAATTTTTTGGCAGTTATGTGAAATGAACTCAGGGCCTCTCAAAACCTTTCTCTCCAAACCAGTGCCCTACTATTTCAGGCACAGATCCACTTCCAAACTTTTGTTCGTTTATTTATTTATTGCTTGTTGTGGGGCTTGAACTCAAGGCCTGAGTACTGTCCTTGGAATTCTCTCAAGGCTAGAGCTCTACCCTTGAGCCACAGCACCACTTCCAGCTTTTTTCTAGGTATGTGGTAGCAAGGAATCAAACCTGGGTCTTTGTGCATGCTAGGCAAACATTCTACCACTAGGCCAAACACCTGGTCCTGCTAGATATTTCTATTTTTAATATATTTTTATTGTAATTAATAGAGGTGTTACATTATATTCAACAGATAGAGGGTGCATTATTTCACATACATTGATACCTTTTTTCATGTCTTGGTCCACATTTCCCTCCCCCCACACTCTTGTATACCCCCTCCCTTTCCTATTTACAATAAAAAAATAAACATGTGTACAATATACCAGATAACAAGTTGAAATACTTTAACAATATGAGCGAACCAAGGGATGGCGAAAGAGATGAGAGATAACATAGTACATTAAGGACAACAATCACTTATTATATGGCTTTTGTCTCTATATCCTGGAGGTCCTTTCATTTAGCATCATATTATATGGCCTTATGTATCTAGGTTTTGTTCTATTGTAAATCTCTGCTAGGAGAGCCCAAGGTTTCTGCTGATTAGGACAAATGAAGGAAACCATTGAGCCTATGTACCTCTGAGTCTGGCTTACTTCACTTAAAATGATTTTTTTCTAAGTCTTTCCATTTCCTTACAAATGGGGCAATGTCATTCTTTCTGACAGCAGCATAGAATTCCATTTTTATAAATACCAGATCTTGTGCAGGGTGACAAAGAAGGATCCAACTTTAGTTTTCTGAAGGTGCTTAACCAGTTCTGCCAGCACAACTTGTTGAAGAGGCTATATTTCTTCCATTCTATTTTTTTGGCTCCCTTGTCAAAGACTAGGTGGCCATAGGTCTGTGGTTTAATTTCTGGGTCCTCAGTTCTATTCCATTGGTCTTCAGTCCTGTTCTTGTGCCAGTACCAAGCTGTTTTGATAATTATTGCTCTGTAATAGAGTCTAAAGTTTGGTATTGAAATTCCTCCTGCACTGTTCTTTCTGCTAAGAAGTGTTTTTGTTATACGGGGCCTTTTATTATTCCATATGAAATTTTGGATTGCCTCTTGTAGTTCTTTAAAGAATGACATTGGGATATTGATGGGTATTGCGTTGAATTTGTAGATAGCTTGGCAAGACTGTCATTTTCACGATGTTGATTCTTCCAATCCAGGATCATGGGAGGTTTTTCCATTTCCTTAGTTCTGCTTTAATTCCCTTTTTCAGGGTTTTAAAGCTTTCATCAAAAAGGTCCTTCACATTCTTAGTTAAGCTAATTCCTAGGTACTTTATTTTCTTTGAGGCTATTGCAAAAAGAGTTGCTTTCCTGATTGTTGCCTCTTTCCTCTCACTGTTGGTGTAGAGAAAGGCAGTTGATTTTTGAGGGTTAATTTTATAGCCTGCTACCCTTCCAAAGTTTTTTTTTTATTTTTTATTGTAATTAGTAAAAGGGTTACATGATATTTGCCAGATAGAAGGTGCATTAATTCACATACATTGATACCCTTTCACATGTCTTGGTACCCATTACCCTCCCCCCCACACCCCCCTCCCGTCTTGGTTTTCCCCCCTTCCCTATCAAATTTCAAATAACCAAATACAAATAAATTCAATATATCAGATAACAAAGTGGGATACTATAACAATATGAGATAAACAAGGGACAGCAAAGGAGATGAGAGACAACATAGTACATTAAGGACAACAATCATTCGTTATAATTGTTTCAATATCCTGGAGGTCCTTTCAATTAGATTCATACTATATGAACTTATGTATCAAGATTTTGCTCTATTGCAGATCTCTGCTAGTAGAGCCCAAGGTTTCTACTGATTATGACGAATGACCTTCCAAAGTTTTGAATCAGCTCAAAGAGCTTAGGAGTAGAGTCTATAGGATTCTTTAAATACAGAATCATGTCATCTGCAAAGAGGGATAATTTTACTTCCTCTTTCCCTATTTGGATCTCCTTTATGCTTGCTTCTTGCCTTATTGCATTGGCTAGGAATTCTAATACTATGTTAAAGAGGAGTGGAGAGAGTGGGCATTCTCGTCTCATTCCTGATTTTAGAGGGAATGGCTTTAGCTTTTCATCATTAAGTATAATACTAGCTGTGGGTTTGTCATACACAGCCTTTATTATATTGAGGAATATTCCTTGGATTCCTAGTTTCTCCAGAGCTTTTAACATAAAGGGGTGTTGGATCTTGTCAAATCCCTTTTCTGCATCTATTGAGACAATCATGTGATTTTTGTCCTTGCTCCTGTTGATGTGTTGAATTATATTAATTGATTTGCGTATGTTGAACCAGCTTTGCCTCCCTGTGATGAAACCTGTTTGATCATAGTGTATAATTTTTTTGATGAGTTGTTGTAGACGGTTGGCCAGTATTTTGTTGAGAAATTTTGCATTGATGTTCATCAAAGAAATAAGTCTATAGTACTCTTTCTTTGATGAATCTCTGTCTGGTTTGGGGATGAGGGTTATACTGGCTTCATAGAATGAGTTTGGTAAAGAACCTTCATTTTCAATTTCGTTGAAGAGCTTGAGGATTATGGGTGTGAGTTCTGCTTTGAAGACCTTATAGAATTCAGCTGTGAATCCATCTGGCCCTGGGCTTTTCTTAGGTGGAAGTTCTCTAATTGCCATTTCTATTTCAGAGATTGAAATAGGCCTGTTTAGTTGAGTCAGTTCTTCTTGGTTCACTGTGGGTATGTTAATATTGGCTAGGAATTCATCCATTTCTTCTAGATTCTCAAATTTGTTGGTGTAAAGTTTTGAGAAGTACTCCCTCATGATATTCTGGATCTTGGTAATTTCCGTCGTGATATTACCATTTTCGTCTGCGATTTTGTTTATTTCGGTATGCTCTCTTCTTTTTTCGATAAGGTTTGCTAAGGGTTTGTCAATTTTGTTAATTCTTTCAAAGAACTAACTCCTTGTTTTGTTGATTCTTTCTATAGTTTTTTTGGATTCCAAATCATTTAATTCTGCTTTGATTTTAATAATTTTCTTCCTTCTAGTGGGATTAGGGTTGGTTTGTTGCTCTTTTTCCAGGAGCTTAAGGTGACCCATTAACTTGTTAGTTTGCGAGTTTTCCAACTTGTTGTTGTAGGCACTCAGAGCTATAAATTTTCCTCTGAGTACTGCCTTTGCCGTGTCCCAAAGGAGCTGGTATTTTGTGTGCTCCTCTTTGTTAAATTTCATAAACTGTTGGATTTCTGTTCTGATCTCTTCGATGACCCATTGGTGATTCAACAATTTGTTGTTTAATCTCCATGAATTACACGGTTTTCATTGATGGAGATGTGTGTTCAGTTCCAGTTTGATGCCTTTGTGATCTGAGAGCATGCAGGGAATAATTTCAGTGTTTCTGAATCTGTCCAGGTTTGTTTTATGGCCTAAGATGTCATCTATTTTGGAAAATGTTCCATGTGCTGCTGAAAAAAAACATATATTGTGTTGTTGCTGGGTGGAATATTCTGCAGATGTCTGTTAGATCTAGTTGGTCTATATAGTTGTTCAATTCTACGGTTTCTCTATTGAGTTTTTGTCTTGTTGATCTGTCCATAGGTGAGAGTGGTGTGTTAAAGTCACCAATAATCACTGTGTTTCGATCTATGTATGGTTTCAGTGAAAGTAAAATTTGCTTGATGAAATTTGGAGCTCCGGGATTGGGTGTGTAGATATTTAGGATTGTTATGTCTTCCTGGAGGAAAGATCCCTTTAGTAGTATGTAGTAACCTTCTTTGTCTTTTCTCACTAATTTTAGTTTGAAGTCTATTTTATCTGATATGAGGATGGCAACTCCAGCCTGTTTATGGGGGCTGTTAGCTTGATAGAGTTTATTCCAACCTCTCACTTTCAAAAAATATTTGTTTTTTTTTTTGGGTAAGATGTGTCTCTTGAAGACAGTAGAATGATGGATCTTGCCTTTTCATCCAACTTGAGAGTCTATGCTGTTTAATTGGAGAGATAAGTCCATTGATATTGAGCATTAGGATTGAGAGATATTTGTTAGTTCCTACCATTTTTAAAAGCTTTTATTAGAGACTGTGTCTTGACAGTTTTTGTGGTACTTAGATGGTATGCTGTTTAGGTGCCAATTCTTTCCCTATATTGCATTTATTTTGGTTTTCTATGTGTAGAACTTCTTTGAGAATTCTCTGTAGTGTTGGTTTTGTTGCTACATATTGTTGCAGCTTTTCCCTGGAATGGAATGTTTTTATTGTTCCCTCAGTTATGAATGAGACCTTAGCTGGGTACAGTATTCTTGGTTGGTAGTTATTTGACTTAAGGGCATGTCATATATGCTTCCAGACACTTCTTGCTTGCATGGTCTCTGCTGAGAAATTTGGGGTTATTCTGATTGGGTTGCCTTTATAGGTTATTGATCCCTTCACCCTGGCTGCCCTTAGGATCCTTTCTTTGATCTCTATTGATCCAGTTCGGATTACAATGTGGCGGTGGGATGTTCTTTTCTGATCAGGTCTGTTTGGGGTTCTAAAAGCTTCTTGTATCTGGATGGGCCTGCCCTTCTGGATATTTGGGAAATTCTCTGAGATGATTCCCCCCATTTGTTAGGAAATGGAAAGACTTAGAAAAAATCATATTAAGTGAAGTAAGCCAGACTCAAAGGAACTTAGGCTCAATGGTTTCCCTCATTCATCATAACCAGTAGAAACCTTGGGCTCTAATAGCAAAGATTTGCAATAGAGCAAAAATTTGATACATAAGGCCATATATTATGAAGCTAATTGAATGGACCTCTAGGATATTGAAACAAAAGCCATATAATGAATGATTGCTGTCCTTAAGGTGCTATGTTATCTCTCATTTTTTTTTTTGCCAGTCCTGCGCTTGAGCTCTGGGCCTGAACACTGTCCTTGGACCTTCTCAAGGCTAGAGCTCTACCACTTGAGCTTCAGCACTACTTCTGGCTTTTTTCTATGTATGTGGTACCGAGGAATCGAACCCGAGTCTTCATGCATGCTAGGCAAGCACTTTAACCACTAGGCCAAACTCCCGGCCCTATCTCTCATCTCTTTTGCTGTTCCTTTGTTATCTCATATTGTCACAATATCTCACTTTGTTATCTGATATGTTGGATACATTTGTATTTGGGTACTTGAAATTGGATAAGGAAGGGGGGAAAAGCAAGAGGGGTGGGGGGGGAGAGTAATGGGGACCAAGACATGTGAAGGGTATCAGTGAATAAATGCACCTTCTATCTGGCAAATATCATGTAACCCTTTTATTAAATACAATAAAAATATTAAAAAAAATAAATACCACATCTTGTTGATCCACTCATAAACTGAGGGACATCTGGGTTGTTTACATATCTTTGCTATGGGAAATAAAGCTGCAATGAATATCATTGTGCACGTAGTGGAATTTTTATTTCCTTGTTTCTGGATGATTGGGTAAATGCCAAGTAGTGGAATTGCTATGTCATAGGGGAACTTTATGTTTAGTCTTTTGAGGAACTGCCATACTGCTTTCCATAGTGTTTGAATGAGTTTGCAATCCCACCAACAGTGTAGTAGTGATCCCTCCTGGCCAAATCCCCTCCAGCGTCTGTTGTTATTAGATTTCTTGATCCTGGCCATTCTAACTGGTGTGAGGTGGAATCTTGGAGTTGTTTTGATTTGAATTTCTTTTATGGCCAGAGATGTTGAGCATTTCTTCATGTGTCTATGGGCCATTCTTATTTCTTCTTCAGAGAAGACCCTCTTTAAGTCTTTGACTCATCTTTTAATGGGATGGTTCTTTCTTTGGTGATTAGTTTGGGAGTGATTCAATTTTTTGAGCTGTTGTTATATTTTAGATATGAGGCCTTTGTCATATGTTTAGTGAAGATTTTCTCCCACACTGTAGGCTTTCTAGTTAATTTGCTAGCTATGTCTTTGGCATACAGAAGCCCTGTAGTTGAATGCAGTCCCACTTATCCAGAGTTTCTCTGATTTGTTGTGTTTCTTGGTCCTTATTAAGAAAGTTTCAAACTGTGCCAAGGAGGTGCCAATCCTAGAACCGAAACCCAGACCTTGGACATTTTACCTAAGCTTTTCTGCTCATGCTTATCACTGTACAGTTTTGAGCCACAGCTCCAGTTTCAGCTATTTAGTGGTTAGTTAATTGAAGATAATGGTCTAATAGATTTTCTTGCCTGATCTGTATTTGAACCTCGATCCTCAGATCACAACCTCTTTAGTAGCTAGGATTACAAGTACGAGCAACCCATGCTGAGTTTATTATTTTTAGGTAGTTTTATAAAGGGGTTGAATTCAACATGTCAGTTTATAAGTTCAAAACATGAATCGTGATCAAAGTCATTCCTTTCATTTTTCTCTTGCATCTCTCCCAACCCCAGCCACCCTCTCAATTTCCCTAATTATATTTTCATATATATATATATATACATTGTATATTCAGACTAAAAATGCTAGATTTTGCTATTGAAAAACTTGAAAAAAATGTTTAGTGGCCCAAATACATATTCAAATAGATCACATAGTAGGGTGCTGGTGGCTCATATCTATAATCTCAGGTACTCTGACATGCAGAGGATCATAGTTTGAAGCCAGTCTGGACAGAAAAGTAGTTGGAAACAAATATGAAAGAGTGATTCAAGTGGTAGAGATCTACCCAAGTAAGCAAGCTATGCAAGCATGAGACCTTAAGTTCAAACCCCATTTTGAACTACTTCACATCCACCAAAAATAAAATGTGGGAGGGGAAGGAAAAGTAATATCAAATGACATGGAGCAAGTGTTTCCCTTAATTATCATGAGGAAATATATAGTCCTATCAGTATTATTTTATTGGGTCAGACATAATGTATTCTAACATGTAATTATCCTTATATGGTAATAGTTTTAGGTATGAATTATAGTGAAAACAAGTAATACATTACAGTAAAAACACTCAAAACTGAAAGAGTCTGAAGCCAGGCACCAGTGGCTCATTCCTGTAATACTAGTTACAAAGAAAGCTGAGATTTGAGGATTGCAGTTCAAAGCCAACCCAGGCTTGAAAGTCTGTGAGACTCTTATCTCCATATTAATGAACAGAAAACTGGAAGTAGCATTGTGGCTCAAATTAGAAGAATTCTAGCCTTGAGTAAAATACTCATGCTCCAAATTCAAGCTCTACAACCTAAAAAATAAAAGGGTTGAATCTATACTTGTGACACTGGAACCTAGGCTCCTCGATCTAACAAAATATTAGTATTGTGACGTCGACCATAAACCAGCAGGGTGACTCAGCAGAGCCTTGTTTTTGTGTTAATTAAGGCCTCTGAGAATTATTTCCCAATACTTGGCTTGAAAAGGATTAAGCATAAAAACCCAATTAGGGAATAATTTTCTTTAGAAGTTAAGGCCACCTATGCTTTCAAAGGACTAAAGTATCCAAGGACCTTAATGACAAAGGATAAAATTTTAATTCTAGCATGATCATATTTTTCCAGCCTCCAAAAGCATTTATTCAGATAGTCCTTTTATCTCATAAATAAATATTAGTGAATATTTATTTTTCATCCTTTTAAAATTATTTTACCTGACATATTACTATAACCCTCTGTATACTATCTTTATAATAACCAGAAAAATTGTTATTTTCAAAAAAATATAAAAAATAAGGCTGTTTTTTCTTTGGTAAAAAAACAATGGAAATGGAAAGACATGCCATGCTCATGGCTAGCGAGAGCTATATTAAAGCCATATAACGAATGATTGTTGTCCTTAATGTACTATGTTATCTCTCATCTACTTTGATGTCCCTTGGGTATCTCATATTGTTACAGTATCTCACTTTGTTATCTGATATATTGAATTTATTTGTATTTGGTTATTTGAAATTTGATAGGGAAGGGGGGAAAACCAAGACGGGGGGTGGGTGGTGGGTGGGGGGGAGGGTAATGGGTACCAAGACATGTGAAAGGGTATCAATGTATGTGAATTAATGCACCTTCTATCTGGCAAATATCATGTAACCCTTTTATTAATTACAATAAAAAATATATATAAAAAACAAAAAATGGCTATACTGCCTAAATTGATATACAAATTCAATGCAATTCCCATCAAAATCCCAAAGACATTCTTTACAGAAATAGAAGATATAATCCAAAGATTCATATGGAACAAGAAAAGACCTAGAATAGCCAAAACAATTCTAGGCAAAAAGAGCAATGCTGGTGGTATTACAATACCAGACTTCAAACTCTACTATAGAGCCATAATAACAAAAACTGCTTGGTACTGGCGCAAAAACAGACCAGAGGATCAGTGGAACAGAATAGAAGACCCAGAAATAGAACCACATACTTACAGGCAACTTGTATTTGACAAAGGAGCCAAAGATATACAGTGGAACAAACACAGTCTATTCAATTATTGGTGCTGGCAAAACTGGGCAGCCACATGCAGAAAACTAAAAATTGACCCTAGCCTTTCGCCATGCACAAGCATTAACTCAAAGTGGATCAAAGACCTCAACGTCAGACCAGAAACCGTGAAAATGCTACATGATAGAGTAGGAGAGACACTGCAACTCATAGGCACAGGCAAAAGATTCCTGAACAGAATCCCAGGGTCACAACAGATTGGAGAGAGACTCGATAAATGGGACTACCTAAAAATAAAAAGTTTATGTACAGATAAAAATATAATCACAAAAGTAAAGAGACAGCCAACCAACTGGGAAAAGATATTCACCAACAATACATCTGACAAATGCTTAATATCCAGTATCTATAGGGAACTCAAGAAACTTCCCCCCCCCAACCCAATAAACCATTCATTAAATGGGCAAGCGAACTAAAGAGAGACTTAACAGAAGAAGAGATTAAAATGGCAGAAAAGCATATGAGAAAATGTTCATCATCTATGGACATAAAGGAAATGCAAATAAAAACAACCCTAAGATACCACCTTACCCCAACAAGAATGGCCAAGATTTTGAACTCAGACAATGACAGTTGCTGGTGGAATTGTGGAGAAAAAGGAACCCTACTACACTGCTGGTGGGAATGTAGACTAGTTCAGCCACTCTGGAAAGCAGTGTGGAGGTTTCTTAAAGAACTGAAAATAGACCTTCCCTACGATCCCGCCATACCACTTCTGGGCATCTAAAACATCATGACCCAAGATATTATAAGGACACCTGCTCAGCTATGTTTATCTCTGCGCTATTCACAGTAGCCAGGCAATGGAAACAATCCAGATGCCGTAATGCAAATGAATGGATACAGAAAATGTGGTATATATACACAATGGAATTCTACATAGCCAACAGACAAGATAAAATAATGGCATTTGCAGGGAAGTGGATGAATCTAGAGGGAATCATGTTAAGTGAGACAAGTCAAGACCTAAGGTATAAAAGGCGCATGGTATCCTTAATATGCGGCTATTAAATCCAAAGAGTACAAGAGCAAGGACTCAATAACTGCATACCAAAAGCTATGGACATGGTAATGGAAATATAAACATAAGTATATAGACATAAAAACCTATGACTCTACAGACATAATGTTTTATTTCTTAAATTAATATGTTTCTATGACATACAAACCCTTAGCCTAATTTTTATTAAGTTCTAAATACTAAGTCCCAGTGTTTGTAATTAGAGATTCCCTCCTTGAACACTTGTTTGTTAAACTTGTCATTTAAAATATGATGTAAAAATCAACGTTAATAAATTCTTTAATAAAAAATAAAACAAAACAAAAACAAAAAAATCACTTCGGCTAGGAGTTTGGCCTAGTAGTATAGCGCTTGCCTATCATGCACAATGACCCGGGTTCAATTCCTGGGTATCACATGCATAGAAAAAAGCAGGAATGGTGCTGTGGCTCAAGTGGTAGAGCTCTAGCCTTGAGAAAGCCAAAGGACAACACTGAGGCCCTGAATTCAAGCAGTAGGATTAAAAAAAAAATTAAAAATCACCTTTATTTCCTGACCATTTTTTCCAACCTGAAAACTCAGAAGCATGATCATGTTTTTTGTTTTTCGGGTTTTTTTTTGTTAGTAATGGAGCTTGAACTTTGGGCCTGGGTACTGTCCCTGAGCTGAATTTCAGCTCAAGGCTACCGCTCTACCCCTTGAACCACAGCACCATTTCCAGTTTTCTCGTGGTTAATTGGAGATAAGAGTCTCACGGGTACCAAGACATGTGAAAGGGTATCAATGTATGTGAATTAATGCACCGTCTATCTGGCAAATATCCTGTAACCCTTTTATTAATTACAATAAAAAAATTATAAAAAAAAGAGTCTCACGGACTTTAGTGCCTAGTCTGGCTTTGAACCCTGATCCTCAGAGCTCAGCCTCCTGAGTAGTTAGGATTACAAGTATGAGCCACTGGCGCCTGGCTGCATGATCATATTTTATAACTAAAAATAGGCTTCAAATTTCCTTGATCATAAACTACAAAGCCAAGATGTTAATTTCTCCTGACTCATAGATACTTAATGAATCAATGAATGTAATAGATATATACTGATGCCTGACTTAGGGGGCTGAGAGCTGAAGATCATAGTTCAAAGCCAGTCTGAGCAGGAAATCCACGAGACTTTTTTTCCAATTACCCACCAGAAAACCAGAAGTGGCTTTGTGGCTCAAAGTGGAAGAGTACTAGATTTGAGCAAAAGAGTTCAGGGACAGCATTCAGGCCCTAAATTCAGGACTCAGTGAGTTGAAGACTCACAACATATGTATATCATAGGCACAACAGTATGTGTTTCAGAAAGAATGAACTTCATATATATATATACAGATTTAAATAAATTCATAAAAATAGGTTTGCAAAGCCATATGTTCAAAGAAGGGCATTTCATTAAGGGAGATGCATCCCAAATTTTATTTACATAAATGACAAAATAAAAGAATATGTTTTGTGAATGTATGTATACATAAAGATCTATTTTTCAAGAAATTTAAATCCATACTTTTCTAGAAATTTTGCTTTCCAGGACAAAACTAATTCTGACTAACATAAGGATAAAAGGAAATTATTTCTAGGTAACTGTACAATTTTTGAGCTCAAAAAATTGCTAAGGAAGCTACAGCATTCAACTTGAATGGAAGGCAGCAGATATTGAAGGAAAACATGCAGTAGGAAATGGCCAAGGTCATGTTACAAGAAAGCACTGGAAACAATGAAACCACTGACACAACTGTCACTTAGCACTTCATCACTGCCAAAATTCTCGAGTTGCTCCGGAATGTGAGTCACTCCTCAAATTTCATAATCCTGAGCAGAAACATCTTATTGGTAAGTCATCTGGAAAAATTTCTACTCTGAGCACTCTGGCTGATAGAGCAAATGACTTCCTATCCTTGCACTAAGAGTTAAAAAATGAATGACCTTTCATAATTAAGAAATGGGCTCAGACATTGTTCAAGATATAATGTATTACTGTTGAAAAAGAAATGTACTTGGGCAGGGAGTTTGGCATAATGGTAAAGTGCTTGCCTAGCATGCAGGAAGACCAGGGTTTCATTCCTTGGTACCACATACAAAAGAAAAACCTGACAGTGGTGCTGAGGGTCAAGTGATAGAGTTCTAGCCTTGAGAAAGTCCAAGGACAGTGCTCAGGCTCTGAGTTCAAGCCCAGAACTGACAAAAAAAGAGAAATGTACTCATTATCTGACTTATATAACTGTAATGCCTTTTTATATCACCTTTACAATAATGTTTATTTCATTATTTTTAAATAATATTTATTATTAATTAAAATTTTTCCTGGGCTTTTGAACTCAGGGCCTGGGCAGTGTCTCTGAGGTTCTTTCGCTCAAGGCTAGCAATTTACCTTTTGAGCCACAACACCACAGCTCAAGAGGTTTTGATGTAGTTTAATGGACGCAAAAGTCTCACACTTTCCTGGGCCTGATGGCTGCAAATTGCAATCCTCAGATCTCAGCTTTCTGAGTAGCTAGCATTACAAGCATGAACTATAGGCAGCTGCCTCCAAACCAATTTCAACAAACTTCACTGTTCCATTTTCACACAAGAACATAAAGCATTTTGACCAAATTCACCTTTGTCTTCCCTCTTAGTTTGCCATTCTGTCCTCCAACCCTGGACAGGACCTGCTTCAATTTAAATCCAAGTCTCTATTCTCAAAACTACTAAGTCCAAAGGCTTAACATTTTTGTTTTATAAAGTTAGCACCCATAGCCAGAGGTAATTTTAGTATTAAGATTTTTAATGAACTGTACTTTTTTTGGTCATTGTACTGAAGTTAGGTGGCTGAGCCTAAGAGCTTATTGAAGCCATCCTGGTGCCTCTTGGTGGGTGGTGCTGAAAAGCCTAGAGATGAGAGAGAGGCCATTCACTGAATGCAAATGTCTACTTCAAGGTGAGCTTGCAGTGCTCTGCTTCAGAAAAATGCAGGTGACATAGCCTCAGGAAAGCTTTGCATAAGGAGAATGAATGTCTGACACCTTGTCATCAATATGGGGGAAGGTGCAGCTTCCCCAGGTGATAGGTATGCCTGAATCCATGGGATAAGGAGTGGGCACTTGGCTGATACGTTGTCAGTCCAGTACCTAAGACTGGGAGCTTCCTGTGACCCTGCCCCCTGACCTGACCCTAACTAGGCCTGGACCAGCATAGGAGTCATTATGCCATGCAATGTGTCTTTATGTTTGTGTCCTGCACTGGGTTTCCTGGCTGTTGCTGATCACCATGGCATCCCAATTCAGCTCTCCATTGGAGCTGAATTAGCTTGTTGGTATTGTTTTTGTTGTTTCTTTCCTCTCCAGTTCATTTCCTAATGTTATAAAGTGTATTTTCTGGCTGCTTGCCTTTGAGACAGGAGACCTTCGGGAGTCACTGGCCGCCTAATAAGGACTCCAAGATTTGAACCCTCAGAATGTGACTTCTCAGTATTCTTGCCTTACAACAGTAGTACAATAGGAATAGCTGACTAGGAAGAAAAAAAAAGATTCCTTCAACTGCTTTTAGAGCTGTTGTTAATTTTAACTCAAGATCACCCTCTGCTGGAAAAATTGGATATTGAACTATAAACTGCTTACAAAGGGCAAGCTCAGATTTCTAAAATGAATCATCAAAAATTTTTGTACTGCTTTATAATTAAACTAATCAGATCATATTATTGGATTTTACAAATAGGAAATGTATCAAATAAATAAATAAATAAATAAATAGGTATATATACAAATATAACTATAACATTCTTTCTAAAACTATGCTTTACATGGTTCTGTTTTTCAGTTGTCTACTATATATCTCTACCTCCTCACTTTCAACAACTCTAATCTGATTGATATGAGCTCCATAAACTACTAATTTTCTTCATTCCAGTTTCTACCTCATTTTTCCTCCTCCTCCTCCTGAAGTATTAGATTTGAATTCAGGGCCCATACTTGCTATCCAAGCACTCTACTGGCCATTTTGTGTGTGTGTGTGTGTGTGTGTGTGTGTGTGTGTGTGTGTGTGTGTGTGTGTGTGTGTGTGTGTGGTTTTGGTGGGTCATGGGGCTTGAACTCTGGGTCTGGTTGCTGTGCAATTCTTTGCTTTTAAATAATTTGCTCACATAACTAGGTGTGCACTCTTTGGAAATATATTAATTCTATGTTAAAATTTCAAAAATAATTACTACATGTACTTCCACATGTGTTAAATAACAGAATGCTAAGAATTTTATTACATGCATATCAAGCATATTTAGAGAACTATCTCTAAGTCCTGTGCCAATATTCATTTGGATTTTTTTTTTATTTTTCTGCTATTGAGTTGTATTCTGGAAAGTAATTGTTTATCAGATCATTTTTGTCCCTGTAAAGGTGACATACCAGGGGGTCAATTTTACATACGTCAGTTACTAAGTTTGTTTCTTTTTGAACAGTGTCAACTCTTCCTTCATTTTCTCCCAGGTTTTCCCTCCTGATCCCCCTCTACAAGTTGTATAGTTCATTTTCAACATAATGTCTACTGCGTATTACTGTAACAATTGTTCACCCTGTGTCTCACCATTTCTACATAGAAACAAAATAGATAAACTTACATACAAGATGAAAAGTACAGAAAACAAAAGTAGCAAATGAAAACAGTGACAGAAGAGAATACAAAAAAGAAAATTTAAAAAAACCTCTTGTTTCCATTTCTTGGAGTTTATTTCAACAAACATAATTTTATATGAGCATATGTAAATAGTTATTGAGCCTTTATGATCCTCTCTTAAGAATATTCTCCTTTTGTCTCACTGTGTGAATGTCAGACAGGAATTTTTTTGCTACTCTTTTCTCATGTTCTACAAGTTGATTGTCACTTGGTACTTTATTTTGTGCTTCTTTAGTAATCTTACCCACTATCAATCTGCTTATATATATATATAAGCAGACATATATATATATAAGCAGACATATATATATATAAGCAGACATATATATATATAAGCAGACATATATATATATATATATATATATATATATATATATATATATACGTCTAGGCCTGGGCTTTGTTTCTATGCTCTTCAGCTCAAGGCTACTGCCTACCCTTGAGCCAAGTCCCACTTCCCATTTTCTAGAAGCTAATTGGAGATTAGGGTCTCATGTCCTTTTGTGCCTGGGCTGGCTTTGAATTTTGGTCCTCAGATTTCAGCCTCCTGATTAGTTAGGATTACAGGTGTGAACCAAAATTACATATTTTATATGACAAAATGAATTCTCGAATATGTGGACATTGTAGGACAGGTTATTGAGCTTGTGAACCTATGACTTACCTTACATAATTATTTTCTTTTTGAATAAGAGTTCAATGACTTCTTCCTTGCTTGATAAAACAACAATGGCATAAATGAGCAATAACACCTGTTGGGAGCCAGAGTGGAATCAAACTGTACCTTGACTTGCATCAGAGGATGGCTTTATTGTCTTATTGCTTTCTGGCCCTATTCTATGTAAATGACCTGAGAATTACCATATGAATGTAACACCTGGAGGTTCCCTGGGTCTGGAGGAGGGAAGAAGCTGGAGTGGAAAATAAACGCAGCAGTCTCGGCAGTCTTTACCTGGACTGCGGATATCCCGGACCCGGTGTGTCTGTCTCTCTTCTATTTCTTGCTAGTTCTTGCCCCCGATTTCAGGAACCCCAATCTGCGAACCCTGGTTTGCTGCCGGTTGGCCCTGGCAAACACCAATAACAATATCCTCATCAACAAAGATATTGTACAAAAAGACTCAAGATTTTGTTTGGTGTTTTTTTGCATGTAAAAATATGCTTTCTTATTTTTGTGCAATTTTACAATATATAATAAAGAAAACAACATGAACACTGAGACTGAATGGATTTTTTGGTGAGTTGCTGTGAATAAAACACCTCATCTTTAGTTAACATTTTTGGTATAAAAAATTCAAGATGTGTTCTCTTAGTTATTTTCAAATACAATACATAATTATTGCTTCTAATTATCATATTGTACAATAATATCTCTTGAAAAATGATTCTCTTTTCTGAAATTTTCTGTCCTGTGACCGACATCTTCCTCAATAATGAATTCCACTATAGAAAACAAGTTTTACTATACATTCTTTGACATGTGCCTGTGAAAACTTATCTCAGTATTTTCATGATAAAATGCCTGAAAGTAGTATTACACAGTCAAGAAATATATCTAGTCTTAATTTTGATATATTTCACCAGTTGTGCTCAGACCACATAATAAATATCAAAGATTTTGGAATTCTTGATTTTCTATTTCTTTTCTTTCTTTCTTTCTTTCTTTCTTTCTTTCTTTCTTTCTTTCTTTCTTTTTTCTTCCTTCCTTCCTTCCTTTCTTCCTTCCTTCCTTTCTTTGCTTCTTTCTTTCCTTCCTTTCTTTCTTTTCTTCTTCCCTTCTTTACTTTTTTCTTTCTTTTTCTTTTGCCGGTCCTGGGGCTTGAACTCAGGGCCTGAGCACTGTCCATGTGCTTTTTCCTCAAAGCTATGGCTCTGCCACTTGAGCAACAGCACCACTTAATAGGCTAGTGCCTTCAATATAAAGATGAAAATTGATAGCTAAGAAAAAAATGAATAAATGAGTTTGAGAATGATAAAAATGATTAAAAAATACTTTGAGGCACAGGAGTTTGGCCTAGTGGTAGAGTGTTTGTCTAGCATAAATGAAGACCGGGGTTCGATTCCTCGGTACCGCATACATAGAAAAAGCTGGAAGTGGGCTGTGGCTCAATTGGTAGAGTGCTAGCCTATGCTATGATCGTAATTGGACATTCAGTATGGATGTGGAGTGTTTTTTTTCCTAATATCAGGTTTTGAAAGCCAAAATAAAGGGGGGAAGTAAATAAATCTAAAAAAGCAAATATAGTCCTTTTTAAAATACTGTAATTCTATTTAATACTTTTTTATATTTAGGTTAGTTAAATAGTAAAGCACTTTATCATTTGTACTAGCTTAATGAAAAGGAATTTTTGACTGGGGCATCTGTGGCTCACACATGTAGAGATCTGAGGACTGAAGTTCAAAACCAGCCTGGGAAGGAAAAGTCCTTGAGACCCTTATCTCCAATTAATCACAAAAAGGTGAGAGGGGAAACTGTAGATCAAGTGGTAGAGCACTATCTTTGGCCAAAAAAAGAAACTCAGGGAATGTGTTGGCAGGGAATGTGTCCATCAGGAAAAATGGCCCCATCTCCCTACATGGGAAACTGTAAAATCATTGCTTTCTGGATGTGACCCTCCCTAGAAGTTCCCACCTAACACTGTAAACTGGGCAACTGGTGCATCTGGGGGCAATGGGAAGGTGTTCAGGATCTAAGGTCACTTCCTCATCTGCTCCAATTATGCCTCCTTCATACTATCCCCTATATAATCTCTTTTTTTGCCATTCTGCACACACACCCATCTGATGCAGCCAGTGCTTTGGATCTCCTAATAAAATCTCTTCTGCCTGAACCACATGGGGTTTCATTTCCATAACTCTTACAAGTGCCTAGGCAATGAGTAATAGCCCCAGGAGAGGTAACACCACCCCCTGCCCCAAAAAATAAGAAAAGAAGAAAAAAAGGAATATAAAAATATTTCATAAGGGCCAAAAGTTTGGCCTAGTGGTAGAGTGGTTGCCTAGCATGCACATGTACCACATACATAGAACTGTGGCTCAAGTGATGGAGCTCTAGCCTTGAGAAAAGTCAAAGGACAGTGCTCAGTCCATGAGTTCAAGCCCCATGACTGGCAAAAAAGTATTTCATCATAGTTGGCTGGAAATTTTAAAATCATACTGAATCAGCATTCATTTCAGATTTCTTTTTGGATCTTATATAGCCACTAAGGTTTATCTGAATAAGAAGTACTTCAGGGCATATTTTTTTTGTTTTTTTTCCATATATATTTTTTATTGTAATTGATAGAAGGGTTACATGATATTTGCCAGATAGATGGTGCATTAATTCACATACATTGATACCCTTTCTCACATGTCTTGGTCCCCATTTCCCTCCTCCCACCCCCACCCCTCATCTTGTTTTCCCCCGTTCCCTATCTAATTTCAAATAACCAAATACAAATATATCCGATATATCACGTAACAAAGGCAGCTACTGTAACAATATGAGATAACCAAGGGATATCAAAAGAGATGAGAGATAACATAGTACCTTAAGAACAACAATCATTCATTATATGGCTTATGTTTCTATATCCTAGAGATCCTTTCATTCAGCGTCCTACTATATGGCCTTTTGTATCAAGGTTTTGCTCTATTGCAAATCTCTACTAGGAGAGCCCAAGGTTTCTACTGATTATGAAAAACGAGGGAAATCATTGAGCCTAAATTCCTTTGAGTCTGGCTTACTTCACTTAATATGATCTTTTCTTATATAGCCACTAAGGTTTGGCTGAATAAGAAGTACTTCAAGGCATAAATTTTTTATCAAAAATCTTTAGCAAACACAATAGACCAAAAGGTTTATTTTGTGCTTGGTAACAGTCCTGAAGAAGTTACTCTTGCTCGTAACTCTAGTGTACTTTCTTTTTTTTCACCTTTCATCATGTAAGTAATACCTACGCAGTTTTCTAAATGATATTCATTTTTCCATTATAGGATGCTGTTAGGTTTTTCTGTGTTTAAAGGCTGCCCCTTAATCACCATAGATTATTATCTTGCCTTCCATTCAAGGGACCATCTGAACACTGCTGCAGGAAATAAATTAATGAGATTATAGTTCTAAATCACAGTAGTTCACTATTGACATTTAGATTGTGAAAGTAATTTATTATAAACAAAGAGCTGAGCTTGAAAATAAGCTATGATCAGTGAAAACTTTCGGTGGCAGAGAAGATAAGCATTTTAGCTTCTGATGGCACTTTTGTCTTTGCTGAAGGAAACAGAAAACAGTTGTTATTTTTTACTAGGACAAACAGATTAAGTACAGAAATCATAGTGCAAAGATTATTATCACGAAAACAAACTCTATGTATCTCCAATCTGCAAAGATTAAAATCATATGTCTTGTTATAGATCACATGGCTTTCCACCATGAATCTACATAGTCATGTTATGAAAGCTGTACGAATGTTAAGATTGTGATTCCAGCAGGCAGTAAAAGAGAGACAATGTGTCCACTTTAAAAGAGATTCAGCAAGAATATCTATTCAAAAAAGGGGGTGGGGGAGGGGAAGTGGGAGAACATGGTAAGGGATAACAGTGTTGAAGAAGTAATATACCCAACTACCTGATGAATATAACTGTAACCCCTCTGTGCATCACCCCAAAATTAAAATAAAATTTAAAAAAAGGAAAAGAAAGCTACCTTCTTCCAATCACAATTATTATCCAGGTACAATTCTAAGGCCACATGAAAAGACACATCTGTGTGCACCTATTCTCCTCCAACACATATATGCCTAGTGCCCTGCACTGTGATCTATTTAACATGTACACGATAGCATTGTACCCTAAACTCTGAGTAGGGTGTGAAAGGTTGATCAGAGATGAGAACAGAGTCAGAGATGGCCTCTTGAAGAGCAAATGAGATTGTTTATGAAATTAGATTTGAATAATAATTAGGATTTTATGACATAAAGTGGATCTTGTTCATAGGCAAAATAACTGCTCATCCAGCATTTAATTCAGGAATGAGCTGTCACATTCAGACACTTGTAAATAGTTGACTACAAACAATAATGCAGGGTGACAATTGGAAAGAGAAGGGTAAATATGAAGGGAAAAGATGTAGAGTTAACTCATAAAAAACCCTGTTCTAATTCCAAATAACCAAATACAAATATATCCAATATATCAGATAAGAAAGTGAGATACTGTAACAATATGAGATAACCAAGGGACAGCAAAACAGATGAGAGATAACATAGTACATTAAGGGCAACAATCATTCATTATATGACTTTTGTTTCTATATCCTAGAGGTCCTTTCATTTAGCGTCATACTATATGGTCTTATGTATCTATGTTTTGCTCTATTGAAAGTCTCTGCTAGGAGACAAATGAGGGAAACCATTGAGCCTATGTTCCTTTGAGTCTGGCTTACTGCACTTAATATGATTTTTTCTAAGTCTTTCCATTTCCTAACAAATGGGGCGATGTCATTCTTTCTGACAGCCGCATAGAATTCCATTGTGTACAAATATGTGAGTTAATGCACCTTCTATCTGGCAAATATAATTGTAACCCTTCTATTAATTACAATACAAATATATTAAAAATTAAAAAAGCCTGGTTCCATGTATTAACAAATTAAGAAATCATCCTTACCACATTCTTCCCATCTAATGGTTTTTACCTAAGAAGAGAATTAAGAAAATGAAGACTTCTACATGAAGAAGGAAGTCAGCACATTTATGGAACATCTCTGACTAATTGTAACATAGTTTCTGACTTAATGTTTCATATTTGACTCTGCAGTTTTAGTATATCTTTTTCTTTCCTGTCACCATATATTGATTACTGTACATAGAGAAACTTGCATATTCCTTGAGATATTGATCCTTATAGGAATTGATCCCACCATCCCAGTATCATAGTAGTCATATTAACTTATTGTCAGTTACTCTTGCCATGTCAGCAAGACCACTTTGCTTGACTTGTGAACAATAACATTTCTTGCAAATACCCAGCATGCATGAAGTGTCATCAGTCTTCATAATTGACATGTTAATTGTGCATATCTGTTTCACCTTCCCACAGGTGATTATAAAACCATGAGATTGATTGAAAATTTATCATACATAGTCCTATTGAATCATCAGAGGAGCCCTCTAAGGTTGCCCTCATTAGAACTTCTTTTTTACAGTGAACAAAACTAATCTTTTCAGAATTCCTTAATCTATTCAAAGCTACACAACTAGTAAATGACAGTATTAGGACATGAGTCCCATTCTGCAAACATCTAAAATCCTTATAGGAAAAGGAAGGCTTGGCTTCAGTGCCTCATGAAAATCACAATTTTGCCTTACTTGAAGTAATATTTTTATTATCCTTACCTTGATGAAGCCTGGAATTGAAATAAGTCATTACCAAAGCTACTCAGATTATCTGGGTGTAATCAGCAGGTGAACTGCAGCAGCATGGAGCTAGTCTACACAGAGTGAGCAAAATGTGTCAGCTGCTAAAGCTATCTTTTAGAGAAGGTGTAAGTTGCCTTTGTAGTTTGTCCTTTTTACTTTGTCCAGCCTTTCTTGGCCTTTCCAAATCACAGTTATCACCTTTAACCTTGCATCTTGTCGAGGGATTCCTAAACATTTAGGATTGGCCAAGGACAAAATTGATATTTATTGTGACGCTCTTGAACCACACCTAACAGTTTATGCCAATAAGGTGACAGCCTCAAGCCAAGGGTGATCAGCCAGATCTCTTGGGAGTCAGGAGGTAAAAATTTAAGTTCACTAAAGAACAGTTATTCAATCAATCCATGCCTTGTTACTGGAGTTCAAATGAATATTTGGACACTAAAATTCAGATGTGTTTTCCAGCTTGGCAGATTCTGTTTGCATTACTACACATAAGTGACAAGAGGATAATGCATCCAGAGAAAAATCACATCACAAATATTAATGTGATGTAATGCTATTGACTTCCATATCATAAATATAGAAACAGACAATTCAAACTGAGTCAGATTATTTTTAATATTTTATATTATTTTGAAACAATAGTATACTTCAGCAGGTGATGAAATGCCAGCTATATCTCATGGAAATGAAATGTAATGGCAACATTATATTGGGCAATATTGGTGACTCATAATTGCAAGAAAAATTCTATGTATATCATGTAAGCTTTCTTGTAAATAAGTTTTGTTTTATGACAAATTACACAATATGCCACTAGAGTGTGCTAAAACATTTTCTCAGACTTGAAAATTATTTCTGAAATTCACAGTATTATAAGGAACATTTATTACTGGACCAATTGTATACGATCTTTGAGGAAGTTACTATAATAATACAAATTTCCAACTTATCTATGAAGTATTTTGGCTTTTGATAGTTTGTGATATTTGTTTTCAAATTAGGAAACTATTTAACAGTATTAATTTTAATTATCATTGTTAAGTATAGCAAGAAACATAATAGTATCTATCACATTGTCTAAACCAGTGAAAGGAGGCAATATGGATAATTGGTAAGAGGGCCCAAACATCAATGGAAATGAATAGTCAGTAGAAAATTCTAATTTAGAATTGATGTGAGGCAAAATATCACTGTGAAACCTTTCATAATTAGACAAATTTGGAATAATTTGACAATGATGTTAAACTTTGGTTATTTTGTTTTAATTCAAATTATCACAGAAGCATATTGATTAGACAAATTCACATAAAAATTTGAAGGGCTTTAAAACAGAAAGGACTCAATAAAAGAAAAATATGAATGTTTTTATACATGCTCTTTATGAACATATCTCATATAATTGTAAGCAAATCTTAGACACAAAGAAAATTACAGAACATGAATGAGGGAGGGAAACATGTTTGTTTTCTCACCAATCCTCTTCCTAATTGGAATGTCTTATAAGATTCTAGAGGAAGGTAAGGTTCTAACTCCTGGTGATGTACCTTTCTTCCATTTAAGAAAAATTTAAATAAACACCAGGGAATATGTGATCATATTCCACTGTACATGTAGAGAGAGATTTCAACATATATTGTTAGAAGATTCTCATACCTTGGTACTAGTATCTTCAAAAATTTAAACTGGCTTGGTTACATCCTATTTCACAAAGTGAAATGTGGTCTGAAAATTTACTCTAGGATGGGACACATGGTTCATAGTATTAGGAATGAGGGAAAAGCTATCTATAACAAAAGACATAGTGGAGATAATGTTTAAGTCATATCATAATATTAGTTTTATGCTTTACATTTTTATTAATGGAATTGTGGGAACTTTATCAAAACTGCCTTACAATAGTTATAAGGGAAGAATATGTATAAACTAAAAAATCTCTAATGTGTGATATATTCAGATGGCCTTATTATGAAATTTCCTGAGGAATGAAGATTATTACATTATTTGGAGGAATCAAGAGAATAAAGTAAAGAAGTCTCAAGTTAATTTGTGATTTTACTTCTGTGATATACAAACTAGGCACAGAAAACTGCATGAACTTTGAAAGACAAACTGATGAACAGAAGAAACAATCACCTTAAGAATTAAGTAATGAAATTCATTAATATATTAAGCAATTATACACTATGACCTACAGCTATCCTCTAAATGATAGCATGGTTCACAGGTGGAGAACTTATGGTCATGATTTCCTCCAATAAATCAAATAAGGGAACATAAGCATACAGATGTACAATTATTTTTCTAAATGTTGAAGTGGCATTTGAGGAACTGTAAATTTATGGTGGAAAAAACATAACGAACTGTGAGTGGAAGCGTACACTTTCTTTACAACGAAGTACATTTTTTTGAAACACCTATGATCCTAGTGCTTTACATTGATGCTATTAAGGAAAGAACATGATAGGAATCCATGTCCTTGCAATTATTGTTAAAGTAATATAATATGATTGTAAAGGGAGACTCCATCTGGCAACCAGGAAATACTGATGGGATGAAAAACAGAAGTACATTATATACAGAGATGAAAATGATACAATGAAACTTATTTTCATCCCATTTACAATCATGTCCTATTGTATTAAGCAATAATTCTAAACAATTTAAAAGAAGAGAAGGAGCAAGGACATTTAAGAAAGAGGCACATGAGTTTAGTGAACTCAAAATACATTATAAACACATTTTAAATATTATAATGAATTTTTTTATATAATTAATTTGTTCTAACAAAAAGAAAATATTTTGTCAACTTGATATTGGCATGAGGAGGTAAAAGAAAATATGGAGATACAAGAAGTGAGATCATTTATTTGTGACAGGCAATATGATTGTCAAGCGAAACAAAAATAAGCACAAATACAATAGAAGTAATTTGTTCACATAAGATTTCAACAAGATAGGCCTTAATATATCCCTCATCTCTCATTTTATGTTTAAGGAAATGAAGCATAATATTCTAGTTTATATAGTTAATAAGTGAAAGATACTGAATTTAGTTCTTTATTCAGTTTAATAGTTAGGTCAAGGAAACAATTTGAAAAGATAATATCCCATATGCAAATTCAATGTAGAAAAATAGAGTGACATAATATATAGGTATTCTATGAAGAAACAATCAAACTTTACTGAAATTATGTGCAAGAAAGAGAGAGAGAGAGAGAGAGAGAGAGAGAGAGAGAGAGAGAGAGAGAGAGAGAGAGAGAGAGAGAGAGAGAGAGAGAGAGGGGGGGGGGGAGTTTTAGTCCTACAGCTTAAACTCAGAAACTGAGTGCTATATCTGAGATTTTGCTTAAGGCTGCTAGCCTCTACCACTTGAGCTACAGCTTCTCCTCTGGCTTTTTCGGTGGTTAATTGGAGATATGAGTCTCACCAACTTTCTTGCCCCGACTGGCTTTGAACCCCATTCTCAAATCTCAGCCTCCTAAGAATCTAAGATTACAGGCTTGCCTCATTTGCACCTGGCTGAAATACATTTAGTAAATGAAAACTAAAAAAGATGCAGAGTAAATTGTATCAAATACCAAGGATAGGGAGATTAGTTTTAGAAAACGTGATCACGAAGTTCATCTGGCACACGAAAGGAAAGAGTCAAAAATACTCAGGGTATAATGAGAGTAGTAGCTTGCTGCTGCTCCTAACCTTTAAATAGAATATCACACAGAGTACTGTTAGCCAAGGGCGGTGGGGGGAGGAATTCAAACTTTTAAGGATGATTTTACTTACTGCAAATTGCTTTTTATAAGATTGCAGAGTTGAAAATATGAAGTAAAGGCAGCTTATTTTGAAGATCCATCTGTACATTATGAGGAATTATGTTATATTTGATATGTGGTTTATATTATGGAATGACTCAGAGTAATAAAATATCATCTCATACATCTTTTTAAAGGCTGCTATTAAAAAACTACGAAATCAGGTGGTGTAATAGCATATGTCTGTATTTTCATATTCAAGAGGCTGAAACAAGATCACAAATTTAAGACCAGACTAAGCAACACATTGAGAGAAAAGAAAATGAATGCCATCAAGTGAAACATTTAGTTAAGTACAAGTGAACAAATTTAATCAGTTAACTTTTTAGTTAAGGACTACAGAATAGTTCAATAACATGGGAGAGTTTTTATTTCCAGTCAAGAAGCTTCAATTTATTTGTAGTTTGGGGGTTATTTTTCATGATTTATAGTCAATTTCTTTACTGCAAGGAATAGACTAAAGGACATCAAAAAATCTACCCTATAACTCAAGTGGTAGAGCACTGGCCTTGAGGACAGTGTTCAGGCCCTGAGTTCATGTCCCAGGACTGACAAAAAAGAAAGAAGAAAGAAAGAAAGAAGAAAACTATATCCTACAAGATGTGTAGAATTGAAAAATTAGATTAGTAGAAAAACTGGGGTTCAACAAAAGGCCACTTTTCTTCCCCTTCAAAAATATCAGCATTTTTTCCACCTTGAATTTAAAAGGAGCACTTACTCATGTGCAAAGGTTAAAAAAAAAGCTTCTGATGCCACAGAGCCAGTATGGTTTAGGGAATAAGCCCAATCCTACACCAAAGACACAAAGAAATGGCTGGAGTCTATTTTCTTCCTTTAGGAAGTTTTTCTAGAAAACTACAAAGATGGCTATTTTAATCCTTCCACAAGGTCAGCTAAACTGCCATTTATCACCACTACATGGCACTACCTTCTTCTTGGTCTATTTCATTTTGTTCATTAAGAAGGCACCATTGCCAGCATCTCATGCCTTTAATCCTACCTATTCAGGAGACTGACATCTGAGGATTGCAGTTCAAACCAGCCAGGGCAGTAAAGTTCCCATAAGACTCTTACCTCCAATTAACCACTCAAAACCCAAGTGCAGTTATGGCTCAAGAGTGATGTAATGCTAACCTAGCCTTGGGCAAAAGAGCTCAGGAACAGCACCCAAACCCCGAGTTCAAGTTCCATGACTGACCAAAAAAATGCACCATCCTTCCTTAAGCAAGATCCTTTTGTCTCTTGTGTCACTGTCCACTTGTTCATGTTGGAAAGTGTTTTAGAGCCATTAGTAGAAAGTATTTCACATTTTGTCTCATGGCAGAAAAAAAAAAGTAAAAGCAAACAAAACTACTTTTTTGTTGTTTTAGGACTTTACAAAAAGCTAATCCAGAACTGAGGAGACATGTGAATTGACACTCCAGCCTAATTTGGGAAGCAATTTAATTTTCATTATTTCTCTCACACACAATCACAAAATCTTCACAAACTCCTGGCTCACCTGCTCTTATTCTTTTTCTGAAAGATGAGTAGAAAAGATGAGAATGATGTTATATTGCTCTTCCCAGGAGGAAGAATTCCATAATTATAGTTAAATGGGGTTTTTTTCATTGAACTTACTTAATGGAATCCTACTTGAAATTAACAAGACTCCTTTGCTTTGTGGGACCCAGGAAGTGTTGATTCAAATCCAAATTCAGAAGATGAAAAACTTGCATCCTAGAGCTTCAGATAATATGATTCAGTCAGTTCAGAAACACTGTGCTTCGTATGCCGAACTGTGAAAGGCATCTGAACTCCAGAACAGCTCCCTACGGGCCCAGCAGGAACACAGGGTCTCCCACTTTGTCTCTGGCTTCTCAGAACATAATACTGTCCAAAGAGGGGCGACTTTCCATATAATTTTACTTGGGAAGGGTCACACTGGCAAACTCTTCAGAGTTTCCAGTGGCTCCTTGGTGCTCATGATGCCTGTGTCTGAGTCCACCGTGGGGAGAATGAACCTGGTGCAAGCCATCACCCTCTTTAACTCCACGTCCCCAATCACAACCTGCTTCCAAGAATCCTCTGCAAACACATCACAATTACAATTTTTGGGCCAGAATTTAGACACCTTCACTTTCTTTTGCAACCTGCAGTTCAGATCCGCCAATGATGCCTCGGAGAGTACCAAGAAGGGGCTTGTTTCTGAATAGGCAACCTGGTCCGTGGGCCGGAACAAGTACTTGATTTAATGAAAACTTCGTGGTCTCATATGGGGCTCAAATTGTACTAGGCTGTACCCTGCATTCTCACAGTGGACTCGTGGCAGTTGTTCTGATGGGCAACAGCAGGTCCTGCACGTGGGTGTCTCCCTCACAGGTGGGGGAAATCAGGACCAGGCGCGGCTCCTGGAGAGCAGTAACCATGTTGCCTTCCTCACTGATCACAAGCCAAAACCTGTCCCCAAGGCCGCCAAGGCGCAGCTCCAAGGCCGTGCACTTGGCCGCGTCCACCTGTTATGGTCAGCCCAGGCGGACAGAAGCAGAGAGCATGTCAGAGTTTTTATGCCAAATGAAAGAAATAAAAGGAAATGTCTGCAATATTACATATTTAAAAACAATACTATTAAATAATTGGTAAAATAGTCCCTTAGCTGGCCACCAGTGGAACTTGCCTGTATTCCTGATTGCTAAGGAGGCTGAGGTCTAAGCTAGGTTTTGTTATGCAGTCCAAGATAGGTTTTGAATTTAAGGCCTTTAGTTGTGGACTTACTTGCTCAGCTGTCACTGTTCCAGTGGAGTCATGCTTTCATTCTGGCTTCTTACTAATGATTTTCGTGCTAATACCTTGTACATTTTTCTGCTTGGGCTATCATCAAGCTGGAATCCTCCAGATCTCAACCTCCTGGTTATCAGGAGTTACCTTTCTATGGTGCTTCTGTTTCTACAAGATCTTCGCATGCCATGCAGAAAATTCCCATCACTAGCAATAAACCGAGAAGTGGGAAAGAATGAGTAGGGCATTAATCAAGGCCCTGTGTTTGGGCACAGATGCTTTAGATTAGAGTTATCAGTGCAGTGTGGACAATGAACCAAATGCCATGGGAAGCTAATGACTCAAGTTAAATCTAATGATTCAAGTTATCAGGTATGCAGAATCCCACATTCATATCCACTGACATAAAGTCCCCAAAGCACTTCAACACTATCATTTTCCAAGGTATATTTTTGTGAAGATAGTTATGGAAAGGATAAGGGTAAGGATTTACAAAAGAGAAGACAATATTCAAAAGATATGGAAACAACAGTTTTTTCTTCGTGGTTGTTGTTTTTATTGTGCTATGTGAAGCTATTTCTTTTTTCTTTTCTTTCCCTCCCCTAGGTTTTATCTCCTGTTGGTACTCTATTTGATTTTAGTACCCTGCGTATTGTATATATGCTTATCTGAATTAGGGAAGGGAAGGGGAACAACAAAATGGTGTGACAAAGGGCAAAGGGTGAACCAATGTAACAGCGATACTCACAAGACAATATGTTGGAAATGAACTTTATAACTTGTTGGGGGGGGGAGAGTTGGGCAGAAAGGGAAATTGGAAGAAAAACAAGAGAGGGGTAACAATGTTCTTCTAGAAATGTACTCACTACCTTACATATGTAACTATAACTTCTCTGCACATCACCTTGGCAATAAAATTAAATTCAAAAAAGAAAATATATAAATAAAGCATAGTAAGGTATACTAAGCAGAGAAAAATAGGGAGTTTTTGAACTATGAAAATTTTCATGATTAGTCAGGCACAATACAAATATTTACAGTAGGAAAGGCAAAACATGGAAACACCGAATTGTGGCTACCTACAACCCACTCACACAGTTATGGTGAGGAAATTCACTAGTAAAATATTAGCATGACTATTTTGTGTTAGTGCCACCATATCAAAACCTGTCTGTTATTTTGTGTGCATGTTTGTGTGCGCCTGTCATGTATCCTGAACTCAGGGCCTGGGTACTATACTTGAGCTATTTTGCTCAAGGCTAGTTAGTGCTCTACCACTTTTAGCCACAGTGCCACTTCCAATTTTCTTGGGGTTAATTGGAGATGAGTTTCATGAGGCCTTTCCTGCCTAGGCTGGCTTTGAACCACGTTCCTTAGATCTCAGCTCCTGCGGAGCTAGGATTACAGGCATGAGCCATCGGCACCTGACTTTCACAACCTTTTTACAACACTAAAATAAATTCCCATTATTAAAGAACTCCAAACCAAGTTCTCAGGTCAACTGCTGATATACCTTATGTAGTTCCTTTGCTCTCCCCAGAATAGGCATTTGGAATCTGGAGTTCAAAATAAATTAACTCAATGCAGTAGGACTTCTCTAATAGTTGACATTTTAAAAAAGAAATCTCACTACCAAACATGTTGGGGATCAGATAGTTCAATTCAATGGCAGATGCTAGATTCGCTGTTGTATCTTAAACCTTTCTTTTCACATAACAGGCTTATTTTCATTGTTTTAGGCCAAGACCTAATGGAATACTACTATTCCATTCATACCTGTTATGAAAGAATGTGTCCACTATGTGTGAGACAGTGTACTGCACTCTTTAGGGGCTCTACATTTGAATTTCAGTTCTCTCTTTATAAATCCAAAAGTGAATCAATTTCTCTTTCACTCTATTTGTTCAAATTCAATATGAGGCTACTTCATAAAACTACTTATTATAATTCTTGTTATGTGAGAAATGTTCAATAAGTAGTAATCTTTTCAGTTTATTTTTGATGGTAAGATCTAGGAAGGTGCTATTAATAATGTTAATAGAAAATAAATCACCAAGATGATAGATTGATATAGAAATTAATGAATAGGGATGGAGAATAAAGAGGAATAGGAAAAAGGAAACAGTAAGGCCAGAGCAGAAGTGGAAGATCAGACTGCTTGTGATAAATAGGGAAGCTGGGGGAAAATTACTTTATCTGAAAAATAAGTGACAACTGAAAATGTAGGGCTAACAGCAGGTTGCAAAATGTAAGAGATAAATTTATCAAAGGAGTCCTATGCATAAAATAGATGGAATTACCAATTTTTATTTATTTATTTATTTATTTTTGACAGTCCTGGGGCTTGAAATCAGGGCCTGAGCACTGCCCTTGGGCTTCTTCCTAAGGCTAGCACTTTGCCACATGAGCCACAGCAACACTTCCAGCTTTTTTTCTAAGTATGTGGTACCAAGGAATCAAACACGGGTCTTGGTGCATGATAGGCAAGCACTCTACCACTAGGCCAAACTCCTGGCCCGATGTTATTACTAATTTTTAAATATTGTGGTCATGTTTATGACAAGCTCTTCCTTAAATATGTGTAAGTTTGTTAAGTAGATTCTCATGACCATGACCTATTATGGTTTTGTTTCTCTATCTTTCCTCCAGCTCTTATATGATTGCATTGCTTTCTTTGGTTTTGCCTGTCATATTTCATAGGATTACAAAGTGGGTAAGAGCTGATGGACAGGAGGGAAAGTATTAGTTTTCCCAGTAAAAGGGGAATTGGGGACAAGGGCATATTTAGTGTTTGTGTTGACCATTGCATGATACAATGATTCAATGAGGGATCAACCACAAAGGTTGACAATGACTAAGTATGTATGTGTGTGATGCTGAACAACCAACTGTAACAAAACTCAGGGAAAATACTACTCTATTTTTAAACTTACCATATCATAGTCACTTTCGAACATCAGAAAACAGTGAAAATATAATTTAATTAGTCTTTGAGTTTGTCCACACAATTAGCATTTTAAGCCAATATTGTCCTGGGATCTGGGTAAACAGAGACATTTCTTAATCATATCTAACATTCATTTGTTGTTTGTGACTGCTATTCATTCTTAGCAACCCTGAGATGAACTCACAATTAGATTGTCACATTTTGGGAAAAAATATGCTCAGTAATCATATGCATATACTGTTTCTGACAAAAAAAGATGCAAATACAATTACAAAGAATTCTGTTGGATTAAATATTGGAAGTTTGAAATATCTGTATATCTGCACAAGGAGTGTTTCTTCACATTTTAAGAAATGATTGTCAAATGCAATAAATGTATAATTCTTTGCTTTTATGGAAATCTATTTAAACATCATTATGGAACTTTTATCATTTGGTATCTCTGCTTTAGTTTCTAATAAATGATAGTCCCTTAAAAGTCATTAAATGTTTGATACTTCTGAATGATTTTACAAAGCTATTTGATGGCTTTATCTACCATTTCATTCCTGTAATATATACACAAACTAGGAGTCACACAAAAATGACATTGTTGCTTTGATGTATTACCATATTATAGACATCAATAATTCCCAAAGCCCATCCTAGTTGTGGTGATTGAAATTTCCAGGATGATACCAATGGCACTTAAAAGATTTGAAAAAGTGATAGATTGTAAAGGCTGTACTTTAGCAATCTAATTCAGTGCCATACAGACATGAAATAACTCACCACTGTACCCTGGTAAGTAATCAAACAGCTTAACTGACATTTTAAAAACTTGAACTCCTGTTGAATGATTCTCAGAGGACAAGAATGGGATTTGTGGTATTCAAACATAGATACAAGCTAAAATGGAAAAAGTATCCCCACATTATGCATATAAGTAAAGATTACTTAAAGAGCTAAAATTTCTATACTGCCAGAGCATCGCATTCATCACGGCTTTGAAAATTATAAAGTAGGTGAGGTTTATATTTGGGAAAAAAGTAGGTATATTTCTCTTAAAGTTTGAGATTCTTTCTTTTTTAATAAATGAGATGCAGTTGAATCTTTTTCAGCATTTTCATCTGACCACAGCAGTAACAACACAGTTACCAAAAAACCAAAAAGTTCAAATGACAATATTTTACCTATATTTTCTTGAAAATAACATGTGTATAAATTGTAAATGTGCTTTGCTTATATAACTTCTATTTGTATAATATTTTTTAATTTAACTGCTTTAATTACTTTGTAAGGCATGGATCGAAATGGCTCTCCCTTTATTTTCTCATTTCCAAAATAATTTATTATTAGGTAGAAAATTTAATGGCATGTAGCATATGTACCAAATTCCAAATTTCAGAATCAGGCATTTGACACATATAATGAAATAACTAATTTTCGTTTCTTTTATGGCCATAGATGCTGAATATCAATTCATGTATTGATTAGCTATTCCTACTTCTTCTGAGAATTCTCTTTTTAGCTCATGTATTAATAAGGTGGTTTATTTTTTTGAGGATTTTTTTTGGTTGAGTTAATTATTGGATCTTTCAGTATATGAAAATAGCTATTATTTATATTCTAAATAGGAGAAAAGAGATTTTCTATCTATTTCCTAAAATATTCTGGATACTTACACATCTGTGCTTTTAAGACTTGCTTTGCTCAATTGCCAAACTGAGAATAAAGGTCCTAATATAAGTCATCATTCAGTCACACTCATAAATAGTTCAATTCTATACTAAATGTTATTTTTCTTTATCATTGATAAAGTAGACAGAATGAATTATAGTTGTCTCAAAAGTATCCATTGATAATTTATTTATTGAATATCTAACTTAAAAAGTGCCACTATTTGAAGTAAACTGTTTTACAAATACAGAAGCTATGATGTTTTTCTCCTAAGCTATTTACATTTCTCTACCATAACAATGCTACAAAATTATCATTAGTTGCTCCAAGATGGATTTATTATTGTAAATTTCACATTTTAAAGTAAAATCAGTCTTTATAGCCATTCTCAAAGAAAATGTACAAATATTAATAAAAAATATTGTATTATTTGTAAGAAAATGACACAAAGGGTGAACCAATGTAACAGCAATAATGACAAGACAATATGATGAAAAAAAAGACTTTACAACTTGGGAGGAGACGGGGGATGCAATGTGGGAAATGGGTACCAATGTTCACGAAGTAATATACTCATTACTTTATCAATGTAACTGTAACCCCTCTGTACATAACCTTGATAATAAAATAAAATTAAAAGAAGAGAAAATGCCTATGATATGGATAGTCATTTTGACTGTATATTAAAAAATTACGAAGATTTTCTTTTAACGATACATACTTCCAAATCTTCTTACCTCAGCTTCTAGAATCAATGTCAATAAAATTTGTGCTGGTGTATTGGAACATTTATTTTTTATAAAAAGCTCATGAAGCTAATAATTTTAAGTTATTCTATTATAAGAAATTACTGGTACTATGGTACTTTCTTAAGAAGCCTATTATATTTTTTTCACTGTCCATAAATACAACACATAAAATCTCATTACACAATGCTTTATTAACATCAGAAGACAGTCTTATGACATGATCTACAGTTGATTGATTTTCCTGAAAGCCACTTTAATACTGAGAAAGAAGATTTTTCTTCTCCACAAAGAATGACAGAATATAATAAATCATTTCTTCCATCATCATACTTAGCAATGATGTTGAGCCTATCGGTACAAGAACCTGAAGCAGGGGATGATTCTTTGTACTAAAAAAATAAAATATGAGAAAATGGCTTTCTCAGTTTTGGAACCATCCAGCACTACAAATATATACATATATATATATATACATATATAGAATCACTAAATTATTGTGAATTATGTGAAAATAATTTGAACTTGGCTAACATTCTAAAGTGCTCTGTAAAGCTTTTTATCTTTCCTTTGGAACCTGAGTCAGATTGAGCAATGAATAACTATCTTAATTCATTAAATATGTTTTACAATATATTTTAGACTGAGGAACTTAAAAACAATAGAAATTTATCGCTCACAGTTCAAGTGTCCTCTTTAAAGGTCTCCTTTTTAAATTATGTTTTTATTATCTATAAGTAGTTGTGTAAAAGGAGTACCATCTAGAATGTAAGTTTGTAAATTCAATTCATTTTGATCAATATCACCCCTTACATGTTCGCCCCCATTCCTCCCGTCCTCATCCTCACATAAATATTGAATCTTAGATATGCATTTCCCCACTTTCTTTTTGTCTATTGTCTGCCCCCCAACCCAACACAAGTTCCAGCTTCCTGGTATTCATTTCATTAGACTGAGTGAGTTGTTTTTAGGGAGTTACATAATTTGTAATCTCTCCTTCATATTCTATACTTTAGTTAATATGTTCATGCACATGTATATGAGCCTATAAGTGTTTTTTGTATATACATATATATATATATATATATATATATATTGCCAGTCCTGGGCTTGAGCTCAGGGCCTGAGCCCTGTCCTTGGACTTTCTCAAGGCTAGCACTCTACCACTTGAGCCTCAGCACCATTTCCGGCTTTTGTCTATGTATGTGGTACCAAGGAATCGAACCTGGGTCTTCGTGCATGCTAGGCAAGCACTTTAACCATTAGGCCAAACTCCCGGCCCCGCTTTTGTATATATTTTATATTGGGTCTAACTTCCACACATGAGAGAAAATCTTTTTCCTTTGTTTTGGTGGGCCTGACTTACATAGATTTAGAACATACTTAAAATTAAGCTGAGAGTTTGTATGTCATAGATACATATCAATCTATATAACATTATGTCTATAGAGTATATATCCCATCATAGATTTTATGTCTATGTAGTTATATTTATATATCCAAGTTCATGTCAATAACCTTGGGTACGTAATATTGAGTCATCATCCTTGTACTAATTGGATCTAATATCCACATAAGATGGTGATCTCTTGCTCTGTATTTATATGGTAGGAGGGGCAAACAAATTCCTTTGTACCTCTTTCATAAGGACTCTGCCCAAATGTTCTAATCATCTCTTAAAACCTTCTAACTTTTCATGTCATTGCATTGTGGATTTTTCAGGGAACACATTTAGTCCACAGTAATAAAGTATTTCACAATTTAAAAATTATCTTTATACTTAAAGATAATTGGATAGAGGGATTTCAACTCGCCATGTCAGTTTGTGATTACCATGAGTCTTCTATCTAAAAGTTATATCTATGCAAATATGACTGATATGTACCCAGAACCTAATAATTTTAAGTAATATAAGATATTGACAATATAATGAAATGGTCATCAGACATTACCAAGTTTTGAATAAAAGTTTTTTAAAAATTAAATTCTAGTATGCCTTCTAAATTTAAGAGATATATGAAATTATTACCATGAGTGAAGGAAAAGATTCATCATCTTCAAATTTTTCCTTTGTCCATCGTACTTGCTATATTAAGTTCACGTTGTCAAGTATTAAGAAACAGGAGCACGGGAAAATTTTAAGAGGTATTTAGGTTATGAGAGCTGTACCCTCATTAGTGGATTAATGGATCAAGAAGCTATCTGAAGTGTGAGTCTGCTATAAAAGCAAGTGTGACTCTTAATGGCTTGTAAGGCCTTTCTTCAACTTGCAGCTCTGCAGTTTGGTTTTCATCATTGGTTTTAGTAGCCTCAAAGTATAGTTCTTTTTTGTTTTTCCGTTGGTCATGGGGCTTAAACTCTGGGCCTGGGTGCTGTCCCTGAGCTCTTCACCTCATGGATACCTCCCTATCCCTGGAGCCACAGCACCACTTCTGGTTTTCCAGTGGTTGATTAGAAATGAGTCCCACAGACTTAAAAATGATGTCATGTTCCCCTCCAAAGGGAAAGAGAGAGAGAGAGAGAGAGAGAGAGAGAGAGAGAGAGAGAGAGAGAGAGAGAGAGAGAGAGAGAGAGAGAGAGAGAGAGAGGCTGACTCATGGACTTTAGAGCCCGAGCTGGCCATGAACAGCGATCCTCAGATCTCATTCTCCTGAGAAGCTAGCATTACAGGTGTGAGCCAACATGCTCGGCCTCAAATGTATACTCTTTATAAATGATCTTCACTTTGATATTCTGCTATATCAAGACATCACAATCAAAGAGCACATCTGAGAGATAAGGATATGGAAAGCATATCCTTGAACAAAATCAATAAATCAAGAACATATAATGAATAGTCTATTTTCAGAAAGCCTTTTGAATCCATAAAGTATTTTCAAATTCAAGAACTTTTTTTTTTAAACACTCACCTCCAAATACCCAAGTTTAGCCAATCAGAAAAGAAAAAAAAATATTGTGTCCTGACAGGTAGTTTGATCTGGGAGTTAAGTGATATAAATTAGATGCATAGAAACATGTTTGCCTTTTCACATAAATTCCAGGCTAACCTCCACACAGTACATCAATTTCAGAAAACAAACCTTATTGTGATCTTTTCCCTACTGGGTATTTAGTAAACAATTCATACTTCTGACTCTTCTGTTTAGTCAGGACTCCATGTGAATAACATGTGTAACAAATAAATTATCTTTAATTTCGGGTCTATGGGAACAGATCTCATTTGTCTTCAGTAATTTCTCTCTCCTCCATTAATGGTTTGTGGTTCTGTGAAAAGCTTCCACTCTCACTTCTAGAATATTAAAGAATTGCATGGTTCAGAAGCCAGTCCAACTTCCTGAGCACTTTAGTGTTACTATACTGAGTCTTCAGCCTACTTAAGAAGTAAAATAGTATTCCCCACTCATAACAGCATATTGTTTGGGAAATAGAAGGTGGTCAAATTAATTTAGAATTTAAAATAAGATGTATGTTTTTGTAGGCTCTTGACATCTCCTTTACAGCAAAGCCTAATTCTGCTTAATTGAACTACATTTTTTCTATTATAGTTAAAGTTAGTGTTGACAGCTGGGTTAGATAATTGTATTCACTTTTGTAATTAAATGTTGAAATTACTTCTGGTTTAAAGAAAATGTATAATTTGAAACAATTTGATTTTCCCTATTTCCTCCATTTCTTCTGCTTCAAAACTAATCCAGCAATTTTTCAACACAGAAGTTGCTTCACAGCAACAATACTAGGATCATATGAGCTTGGAACATACCACAAACCTTTATGAAGAAACTAGAGCTCTAGGTTTTCATTTTGCATGTAAGGAGCATTGAAGTTGCTATGGATAAAGTTTTAAACTCAGTTTGTAATTGACCAAACAGTGTTTCGAAATTGGAATTTATTAACTACTAAAGGCTCAACCTGGACTCTTAGTCTTAAAAATCCCAAGAGTCATTGAAGGTCTCCATATTTTTGTGAGTTTTATCCTCAAAAACTTAACCAGATTTCCACAGTTAATATGTGAGAACCCTTCTTCATGTTTTTAGCCAGAGGAAGAGAAGTAGAAAGCGACATTTCCAAAGAAGTCACAATATTCTGCCCTTTGTAAAGCTGCCCTTAAGAGAAACTGTTTACCATATCATAACCTGCTGGAGGCTTATAAGAGCCCAATTGTTCCTGAGATATATTCAACCACCATCATGCTATCAATTTTCCCTATGAGAGTAAGAAAACATCTTTCTTCAGACTCGCCACCTATTATGTCCCACTTAAGGTGATTTAAAAAAATGAGAACTATCTGTGAATTTCAAATGAGAAATATAGGCTTACTAAAAGCCTGAATTCTAGTAAAAATAAAAACCTGTTTCCCACTATCTACATCCATCAACAGATCACTTAGGGTCTATTTAGAGCATATCTTCTTACTCAGAACATCTTGCGAAGCTAGAAAAAATTTTCAATACATATTAAGGGTGAAAAAAACCATTGTTTGGGGCCTGATATGGTGGCTGATACCTGTATTCTCATCTATTTTGGAAGTGGGGATCAGTATAATCACAGCTAAAAGTCAAACCAGACAAAATTTCATGAGACTCATTCTAATCAACAATTCAAACATATCGAAACATTTATACTACTCAAAAGTAACCTAATGTTAATAAATTGTAATATATACGGAAAAGGTTATATGAAAAGACATGGAGGAAAATCAAACTCATTGCAATTTAGATGAATAAAATCTGAAAAAACTACAATTTTCTTTGTTCTAATAATGCAATATTTTAGAAAAGTCAAAACTATGGGAATAGTAAAAGGCTCAATTATTGGTAGGAATTTTGGGGAAGAATATCATGGGTAAGTGGACCATTAGTACATTTTAGGAGAGTATAACTATTCTGCATGATGGTATAATGGTAGATTTATATCTGTATTTTTCCAAACTGTAGAACATGCAACATGAATAATGAGTTTTAATACAAGGTAGGGATTTGGATGATAATGCACAAGTATGAATTGATTATCTATTATGATAAGTATATTATTGGGATGAAATATGTATATATGATATAACTCTGTACTTTCCACTGAATTTTATTGTAAACTTAAAACGTTTCTTCAATTAGATTTTATTAAAAGTAAAAGGTTACCAATAAATGTTTACTTAGGATACTAGCCTCATAGAGAGCCAGATGATGTATTGAAAAAAAGATTCAAATATAATACTAATAGTGGTTAGCCCTTCTGAAGATGTATTCCATCATTTAAACATTATTAAATAAATTACATTATCATTTTGCTTGGATTTTGACCTGAAAATAGAGCATATTATTTAGGTATTTATCCATGATTATAAAAATGATTGTAGTCAATGTGAGTTTTCCTTCTTCAATATGATAGCTCATGTAATTATCAATATTTAAAGAAAAGCCTCAGTATTTTTAGAATACCTATCATTTTAAGGGTTTTCTAAAAGAATGATAGAAAAATCAATTTGTTTTTCCATTACAATATGAAAGGGGGAAGATAGTAATCATGTTAAGAAATGTCAAAATCAACTAGGAATATTGCTCTATTATTCATGCATTTGATCTGGGATACATTAAAACATGATTCAAAGATATAAGGAAAAGGTATTATATGACTGAAATTGCCAAAACAGGCCTTGTTTTAGACATGTTTCTGTAATCCAGTACAGACTGTATTTAAGCTAGATCTCATCTTTCTCTCAGAATATATGCCCAACATCAAACATCTTGTAAATATTTTTGTGTGTATGTTTCACATAAATATTTGTGTGTATATGTGTTTGTGAATATATGTTGGTATGTACACATATATACACATGTATACTATTGCATAATGACTACGAGTCTTTCTTTTGTTTTTATAATATTTTAGACTTAGAAGTGTTGATGGCCCAATATCATTTTTTTATTTCTGGGTAATGTATAGAGAGCTTACAGTTATATTCATCAAGCACAAAAATTGATTTCATGTCTAAAAATCAGCAGTCGTTTAGAATTTGACCATTAAGTTCCTCATAGTTATATAAAAATCACTCTATAAAAATATATAAGCATTCTGTGTCATCTGTATCTGTGAGTGTCTTTTAACTTCTTGTCCATAAAAGAAATTTTGAAATGTAGAATTATGGAGTTGGGGATGGTGTATGTATAAAACTTTTATTAACTCATATTTAAAATATATTTTTCTATCAAATAACAATGAATAAATGTGTGCTTAGTCATTAAAAAATGTGCATGTGTACCACAATTTCCCAGACATTCTTTGCTTTTAGTAAAATTTAGATTACCAGACAAAAATTTTTCTCGCAATTGGTTGAGGTTACAATTATGATTTACACAAAAGATACGTTTTGGAAAATGGTACTCTATTATGCTAATAACTAGTAGCCATATGTTTTGCTTGTATGAAGCAAACATATAATTTGTAAACTCAAAATATTTAGCTAGGAATATATATCAGAAGATTTTTCCACAATTAGGATGTCAAACAAGTAATGTATGCTTTTGGAGCTGTATAATTCCCTATGACTTGGTCTGCCACTGGCATTATGTTACAAAAAGAAAATGCCTGCATATATTATTTCTACTAAGCTACTATGATGCAGTTAAGTCAATTACAAAATTTATTGGAAATAATCGCATATAGACTCTTTAACGTTTATTGCAAAATTGAGAGTAGTATAGTGCATAAGTAGCTATATTAACTAGAAAGAAATTAGTATTGAAATTTCAAAAATAGTTATTGAATTTTGGAATCTAGAAGGTAATGAAAATACTTAAATAGGCCATGTTGGAAAATAATATAGTAAGTTCCCCTAAAGAGTATATTTTATAGCATTGTGAAAGATTTGAGAGACCTAGTCAATTATCAAACGATAGCATCTAAAGAAGTTTAATATTTTGTATGTTTGTTAAGTTATTTTACTTTGAAATGTTCTTTCTTTAACCGAGATTTGAAAGGTCAATATATAAAATAGATGCTTTTCCCTCAAGAGGGATAAAGGCAAATAAGATGGTAAAAGGGCTTGTAGATAGCAAATCAAGTTGACATTTTTATAGTTAACATGTAGGTGTAGTGCAAAGTCATAACGAGAATGTGTACTGATTCCACAGAAAAATGAATGTGCTAATGCACTTGATAACTAGATTTTATAAGTGGAAAAAATGAATTTGAGGGCCAGGAGCATAGCCTAGTGGCAGAGTGCTTGCCTAGCATTCATAAAGCCTTGGGTTCGATTCCTCGATACCACATACACAGAAAAAGTCGGAGGTGGTGCTGTGGCTCCAGTGGTAGAGTGCTAACCTTGAGCAAAAATTGTCCAAGTACAGCGCACAGGCTCTAAGTTCAAGCTCCAGGACTTACCCCCACACACACACCAAAAAAAGGAACATTAAGCCAGATGCCGTAGCTCATGCCTGTAATCCTAGCTACTCAAGAGGCTAAGATGTGAGGATTAAGGTTCAAAGCCAGTCCCGGCACGAAAAACCATGTAACTCTTATCTCCAATTAACCACCAGAAAATCAGAAGTGGTATTGTGACTCAAGGAGTAGGGCAATAGTTTTGAGCTGAAGAGCTCAGGGACAGCGCCCAGGCCGAGTCCAAGCCCCATGACCAACAAAAACAAACAACAAGCAAATAAATAGATAGATAAATAAACAAGTAAAATGAATCTGGGTCAAATCTAAGCTTTAAGCCCATTCTGAAAGATTATCTTCAAGTTCATGATCTTTTCACCAAAGTAAACAAAAAGGTGAATATCATAGGCAATGATAATCACCCTGATGGCATGTATAGTTTAGCAGGAAAAAAAAATTGAACAATAAAATTAAGAAATAATGTGGGGTATGGCCAAGCAAATACCTCTGGAAAAAAGCTATTTAGGAAAAACAAATATCTAATATAATACAGGTGTTGAGGTGAGTATGTTATTCCCAAATTATGGACTTAATGGAAGCAGTAAGGATGAACCTAGTAAAAGGTAATGTTTAAGAGAAATGAGACAGGAAGAGTAAAGATACCATGATGGAAATGGTAGGCCATTGCAAAGACTTAAGACCTTCCCTCAGAAAAAAGCAGTTTGGCTGAGAAGTGACATGATCTGACTCATTAACTGTGTCCCTCTGCAGTATAAAGGAATGTATACAGAAATGAAGATAATTATAGCTTTTCATACATAAAATGATAGTTTCACCAACTAAGGTGAGAATAAAAATGAAATGGAATTGAAAAATGAAATGAAATTCAGAACATTTAAAGTTGCAGATAAGATTTTCAAAAAATACACAATGAAAGGTTACTGAAGATGCTTAACCTCAGCAATGTGAAGGGGAGAATCATCATAAAATGATCTGTAGAGGGTTATATAGGTTATGAGGTAAAGACCAGGTGTTCAGTTTTGCATATATTCAATTCGAGTGTCTATTAGATATAAATTCAGTATTTTTATTGTGATACAAGGAATCACTTCATTACTGGATTGTTACAACTCAGTTTTCTGTGGCAATTCACATTCAGAATGTATTAACATATTAATATAAGTACAATGTGTTATATAAAATATTTTAGTCACATCTGGGATTCATTTAGGACAATAAGGGACATCAAACATGCATATTTAAACGTTGAACTATCGCATTGCATGTTATTCAATTTTAAAAAGGTAATATAGTGCATAGATAATTTTGTAGTGTTATTACAAAGTGTTCTGAATTATTTTATATTTCAAATGCAAATCTACAGACCTTAATCCACTGAAGAGATTCTGTAAAAATATTTTGATTGCTGTGGACAACGTGTATTAAATAAAGTGTCCCATTGAGTTTTTCATTGTTATCTGTATAAGTTTGGAGTGAGTCATCCTGGATTTTGTAACAAGTGAAAAATGTAATTTGACATTTTTAATATGAAGACCATAATGGTATTTAAAGATGAACTTGAGCTCTGCTAATTCTATTAAACTACAGCCTGCCAATGAGCTATAAAGTCTAATTAATCATTTTGTCAGATTTGCTTTCTGAAGCTAGTCAATATAAATTTGAATAAATAGGAAGCAGCTGACCCAGGATCCTTTGAATATTCTGAATAGAGATGTAGCAGCTGTAAAATATTGTATCTGTAGTCTATATAACAACACATCTATGTCTCAGCCACCCATTCTGATTTATGGGATATGTGCTTTGCCACTTTAAATGTGCTACTAAGTGAGGACTAGGTCATTTTTAACATAAATATTTTACAAATTTTCATGTCCTATCATGTAAAAGTACATTTAAGATAAACAAATTTAACTGAAAATTTTTGTAGATGACATTGTTCAGTGACTTGTCACATCCAAATACATCAAAATGCCCGTGTATCAAAGTAATACAGAGTGACGGATGATATTCAAGCAGTAGTAATGCCCCTTAATGAGATGTGTCAGCATTTTTATTGGTCACTTTCAAGGAAGGCTTATTTGTTTAAAGGTGTTCATAGTAGACAATAAAATGGAACAAAAGATTCATGCTATTTAAATAAATTTGCATAAGACAAACCACTTACCACTTCATAGTAGGATTGTCACCAATGCATACTAATTATAAAAAATTTACAGACTTGGCCTTCCTGCATTCCTGTTCTGTCCTTGTTTTTATTTTAATGTACAATGCAGAGCAAGGACCGAAAAACAAATACACTATTTTTTTCTGCCAACATGTAATAAAAACAATATGCTCCCTTTACAGTTGCTAGGGAAAAAATATGTAAGATTTTGGTCTTATAATGCAACAGCTATTCTTACAAGTTCTCTGAAATCAACATTTGGGTCTGTTTTGAGAATGAGCTACTAAATTATATTATAGAGAACTAGAAACAGGGTTGTTTTAGGCCACAACCAATTTTAATAACTCTGAGTCAGCTTAACATTGGTGACAATAGCCCAATCATCTACAATTGCTTTTTGTCCAGATAGAAAATACTTTTGCCAGATTGTGGATCACTTTTGCCAGATATAGGGAACAAATTGTCCATTTCAAGATTCTGAGAGAAGAGAGTAACATATGGTTTAACCAGAGTTTGAATTTCACTGATATTTGATTGATTTGTACATGAGATTGTAATTTGGTGCATGGTATTGTGCCATTATACTACCTCTGATTTGGTTCTAAGCTTTTCATAATGAAAAGAAAAAATGGGGTATTTATCGGAAAACAATGAGCTTCAGTTTTAAGTTCCTAAAAATGTAAAAATGTCTCTTCATATACTAATATACAAAATAGTGATTAGAAATTCAGATTGAACAATAAGTTTCTGCATATGTATGACTACTTCTGAAAATGCTCCATGATTATAACAAGTGCCAAAGGTGTTTTCTTTAATAAAGTATCCCTCCTCACATGTACCTCAAAGCCCTAAGAAAGCATGGGCACACACAGACAAAGTAAACAGACATTTGCTGAAGATACAGGCTGGTCATATAGTTCCCTTTCTTATGCAAAGGAAGTGAAAAATCTGACTTGTAGAGAAAACTTACTTCTGAGAAATCAGGGCACTTGCACAATTAGTCTTGGCCATGTTCTTCAGAATTAGTGCATGGGATGAATTTGGAAAAAATTTAGGAAACAGGTTAGAAAAATCTTAAATTCCGTAAATGGCATTTCATGGGTGATTCTGGTTTAAACTCAGATCAGAATGCAGATGGCAATGCACATAGCAATGACTGCTCATAATATTTCAGTTGGAAATGACGAACATATTGGGAATTAGACTAAAAGCTGTCTCTGTTACATAGTGTCAAATAAGTTGTGTACATAATTTTTCCATGCCCTGAAATTCTGGGGGTGGCTAAGTTTGAAAGCAACAGACTAGTGAACTGGGTGGAGGAAATTTCAAGACAGTACAGTATTCAACCTATGGCATGCATATTGTTTGCTTACTAGTTTTACTCACATCTGTAGTAAAAATTAGGAACACAAAAAAGACAGCACTATTTGAAACAGTTTTCAGTTTAGCCAAGGAATGGTGTGTAAAGATGAGGGCAAGAAATGCTGTGCTTGCTGAAGAAATTAATGCCATTAAAAAGGCGTTTATTTCACCTGGGACAGTGTGAAAGATGACTTGAGAGCATCTTAGGATTGCTCAGTCCCAATAATTGGTTATTGGAAAGATCATTCAAAGAGAGAGTTTGGTAGTATGCTGCTTGTACAGGGTCCTCTAGGAAAATGATTTCCTATGTTCAGCCATTAAGGCTCTCCGTGGCCAATTCACCATTGTTCCTGCCCTCATAAGTACTGCCTTCCTAGAAGAAGCCATGTGGCTCTCAAGAACAGGGCCAGCAAAGCCAAGTGTGGGTGGAGAGGTTTTCCTAAGCCATTTGGAGCTCACATCATGACACCATGCTTTTCACCGTGAACATGATGCTAAAGGATTTATTACGTTTTCCCTGCAGCATCAGTGCTCATTCGGTCTCCTTCCATCTTTCTATTCTATTCCTCCTTTTTTCTTTTCTATTCTTTTCTCTTTTTTTTCTGGGTTGTGGGCCTTGAATTCAGGATCTGAGCAGTGTCCCTGAACAATTTTTGCTCCATGCTAGTGCTCTATCACTTTGAGCCACAGCTTCACCTCTGGTTTTCTGGTGCTTATATGGAGGTAAGAGTCTCATAAATTTTCCTGCCCAGATTGGGTTACTGGAGTGACACAGGTGCCCTGCTATCCCTCCTCTTTGAAATGGGAATGCTCCAATTTGCTTCTTCCCAGATTGTAGGCAGTACATATTGTTGTCTTGGAACCCTTTCTTTTCTTCCTTTATTTTTTTCATTTTTATTGTAAAGGTAATGTACAGAGTGGTTACAATTACATAAGTTAGGTAATGAATACATCTCTTTTTGAACAGTTTCACCCTCTCCTTTGCTTTCTCCCAGATATTCCCTCACACCCCCCAACACAATTTGTATAGTTCATTTTCAATACAGCATCTAGTTAGTATCTATGCTGCAATTATTCCTCCTTTATCCCACCATTTCTGTGCTTCCCATTATCCTCCCCCAAACAGTTATACTTACATACAAAAGGTACAGAAATAAAAAATAGCAGTGGCAATTAAAGAAAACTTCTTTGCTTTTCTGGAATTAGTTCCAGAATTTTAGAGACTTCATTCTTTTGGTATCAATAAATATTTGTTCTTAATAATGGTTAAATGTGTAATGGTTTATTTCAGTACTTTTTTATTTTATTTATTTTTTATTGTAATTAATAAAAGGGTTACATGACATTTGCCAGGTAGAAGGTGCATTAATTCACATATATTGATACCCTTTAACATGTCTTGGTCCCCATTACCCTCCCCTCTACCCCACCTCCCGTCTTGGTTTTCCCCCCTTCCCTATCCAATTTCAAATAACCAAATACAAATAAATCCAATATATCAGATAACAAAGTGAGATACTATAACAATATGAGATAATCAAGGGACAGCAAAAGAGATGAGAGATAACATATTACATTAAGGACAACAATCATTCATTGTATAGCTTTTGTTTCAATATTCTGGAGGTCTTTTCAATTAGCTTCATACTATATGGCCATATGTATCAAGGTTTTTCTCTATTGCAGGTCTCTGCTAGTAGAGCCCAAGGTTTTTACTGATTATGACAAATGAGGGGAACCATTGAGCCTAAGTTCCTTTGAGTCTGGCTTACTGAGACATCCTAATCACACAGCAAATGTCTTCCATCAGTTAGTGTGCTATTGTTATTACTAACAAAATCTTAATTTTCATTGTTATGTATTTCCTAAGTTAACCACATATTTTGAAAATGTTAAATTCCATCTTCCACTGGGAGAATAACCAGAGTACATTATTTGATATTTCTTAACACCTCAGTATGCTTTTGTACAGTGCAAGCATAATGCTTGGTATTAGAACATAAAAAGCATCACTGCTACTGACATATTCCCTCTGAGGATGAAGGACAGTAAACTGTTCATCTCCAGGAGATTATCAGGGAGGATCTTTTGTGTTTGTGTGACTGGTCAATGACAATTTCTAGTTGAATAACTCTGAAGGAAATACTTGTTGGTGTGAGCACAGTCTTATTATAGCTTTCAGTAAAGGATGATAGATTTTGCTGTCATTGTGAGAAACTGCAACATGTATACTGGCAATACAAAACTAAATAAAGCACTAGTAGATGTGTTTGGTTTAGCTATTGATCAACAAACAATAAAGGCTCACTTTGAGAAAGTTCTAAACATTTCAAGCTCAGATGTCCACAAACTGCTTTACTTTACTCAATATTGGTTCAGATGAAGAATTTAAATTTCTGCTATTTATGGACTTGCAAGTTATAATACATTCATTGTTCTTCAGATATCAATATTCTTCATTATTTTGCTTAAACAAAAGACACTTGTTATAATTCTTTGGTGAGGCTGTAACTGTGTAGCCTTTTGGAAACAGAAAAAAAAAACACCAAACATTTTTATGGTTCCTTTAGTGTTTAACAATAGTTCTCTCTCTACTCAAATTTTCTTCCCTTATTACAACCTACCACTTAGTAAAAGTGAAAAATTCAGATGGTATAAAACATGACTATATACTGACTTCTGAACTGTAGCTAACTATTTGTATACTGCTCTATTTGGGAAGGGCATGAATGTAAAATTGGTGACAAGGCTGTTTTAGGAAGAGGTATGTGGCTAGACCTATAAAAATGGGCAATGCCTGTGAAAAAGTTGTGCCATGTACAGAGGGTTCGAATATTCAAATGAATAGGATGGCCTATAATATGAATAACCTTCAATCTTTTCTCACCCATGCTTGTCATTGCCCAATGGGCTCCTAAACCAAGTAGCCATGGCGACGGGAACTCAGGTTATGCATGGGATAAGTACCATTAACTTCCTCTCAACAAGTCTTAATGCCTAGTGTGCCAGCAGCAGAGATCAATATTGTGCCCCCCCATAGGAGGTTCCCGGGGTGATCAGACAGTAGTTTGGTGGCAGGTTGATTACACTGGAGCATTTCCATCATGCAAGGGGAAGCACTTTATGCTTACTGTTATAGATTCTTATTCTGAATGTGAATTTGCCTTACCCTCACAGAATATTTCTGGTCTGTCTACAGATTCATAGAATATCTTGTCCAACTCCATGACAATGAAATGGTTTTAGGTATGGAACTTGCGATTGGATTCACCACTTAACTAAGTTCATGATGTTCAACTGGTATTATCCAAGTTCTAGCTGTCTTCCACACAGGAAGAATAGCACATCTGAATAGGAAACCACCACCCAAGCACCTTTCAAGTCTTGATGGTGGCATTAATTCTTAACATCTCTCCAGGGATGTAAAGCTATTTTTGATCTACAATTTTCACATTTTTATTTCAGTTGGGATAAAAGTTTGGCCACTGATAAAATTTGGGTTGATAAATCTGCTTTCCATTTTTGAATAGACCATTTCTGTGGTCTCAAATATATTTTCCTCAAAAATCTTTTGTATGCAAATAACATTTTTTTTTGTTTGTCATGGCATTAGAACCCTGAGCCTGGACGCTATCCCTGAGCTGCTCATCTGAAGGCTAGTGTTCTTGCACTTGAGCCACAGTGCCACTTCCTGTTTTCTGGTGGTTAATTGAAGATAAGAGTCTCATGGACTTTCATGCCCAGGCTGGCATTAAACTGTGATCCTCAGATATTAGCCTCCTGAGAATCTGGGATTACATATGTGAGCCACCGGCACCTGGCTAATAGTAACATTTTTTTTTTGGCCAGTCCTGTGCTTGAGCTCAAGGCCTGAGCACCGTCTTTGGACTTTCTACCACTTGAGCCTCAGCACCACTTCGGCTTTTTTCTGTATGTGGTACCGAAGAATCGAACCCGGGTCTTCATGCATGCTAGGCAAGCACTTTAACCACTAGGCCAAACTCCCGGCCCCAGTAGTAACATTTTTTTAAACACAGCAGAAGAGACAAATCCTTCCTCTGTGTCCCATGTGAGAATGTTTCCTCCATTGTCCTGATCTGGAGGAAGTGGGGATATTATTCCCTCATGCACTTGGACATGAGAAAGCCTTGATTTCTCTGACTCAGGGAGCTCTGCTCTCCCTGCCAGGCTAATGTACTGTCTTGCCTCTCACTGTACATGGCTGTTGGCTTTGAAGACAGAATCTTTGATCTCCAAGACATCCATATTTTTTAAATAATATATTTGAATTTGTATAGAAAATAGATTTTCCAAATATTTTAAGTGATTATAGATCTTATTCATTTTTAAAGGATTTCTCCCTTCTGCATATATAAATGTTCCATTAAGAACAAAACAATTATGGTAAGAAAAGTTACATAGTACTTTAGGAATATTCAGTGCTAATTTAACCAAGTCACTAGTGGTCTTCTGGCCTATATATTATTTTTTAATTTATTCTCTTTGCCTGATATGTCCTGCCAATCCTCAGTTTATGAAACCTAGATTTGTCACCATTTTATACATATAAACTTCATCTCCCCTGAAGTCTTTCCTGACTAGCCCGTAAATCTAGAATCATTTTCTCTTTATCTATACCACTGTTGGAAATGTGGCAACACCAAGTACATGAGGTAGCTAATTTTTCTTTGTATGTCTTATGCCTTAAATTATATTCCATTGTCATATCCACTATAGTTTATTTGCTATACCTCTTTTAAAAGACAGAATTATATTTCATAACTACTTAAATACTATTTGACACTTTATTCTAAACATAGTTATATAAAATTTGCACTGTTTAAATATCAAATTATATACTACTAGTGAATATAAAGCTGACTAACCAGATCCTAGATATAATTTTTAGACAGAACATTTTCAAACTATGTAAAATCAAGGGCTAAACTATGATCTCTAAATTTTTGTCAAAGAAAACAAAACTTTCACTCCTGTATTTACTATAAATATTCCCAAGATAAATGATATCTTAGCAGCCAAAAACATGAAAATTTTGCAACAATGCCAATATTATTATTTTGAAATTATAAACTATTTCATAACAATATCTATCATTAGTTCCAGTAGCACAAAGTAATCAGCTTTGAGTTGGCTAAATGTCATTCATTTTCCATGTAAAGGAGTTTCCTTGGATGAAAACTGCATCTATGATAAGCCTGGGACAGCTTGTACCACAGGTTTTATCAAATTATAGAAGAGCATTGGAACTGATCATAAGAAAACAATTCAAGTGGTCAGATCTAGGCAATTTTAATGTGAAATAAGAGTGACAACAATACATGGAAACAGTAGCAATAAAAGCATAAAAATATCCAGGAATAAATTTAATCAAAGTGGTTAAAGATAACTACAATGGAACCAATTTAAGAGAACATGGGGGAAATTGAAAGATATCCCATGTTCATGAAGTAAAAGAATTGTTGTTAAAAATATCCCTACTGCTGGGCGCTGGTGGCTCCTGCTTGTAAATTCTAGCTACTTCAGGAGTCTGGGACCTGAGGATCGCTGTTCAAAGCAAGCCCAGGCATGAAAGCCCTCCAGACTCTTTATCTCCAATAAAGCACCAGAAAACAGGAAGAAGCACTGTAGCTCAAGTGATAAGGCACTAGCCAGGAGCTGAAGAGCCCAGAGGCAGGGCCCAGCCCTAGGCCCAGGACCTTCCCTCACTTGACAAAATATATCTATACTACTCAAAGTGATATAGAGATCCAAGGAAATTTCTATCAAAATATCAATGGAATCACACACAGTAATAGAAAAAATACAATCCTTTGGTAATTTTGAATTTTTAACTAATTCCCTTACATTTATTTCTGGCAAATGAATAAAATAAAGATAATGAAGAACAAACCAAGTAAATTGCACTGCAAACCCTATTGTCAGTGCCTCTTAATCTTTAAAATGCCTGATACATTTATTATAATGTTATGGCTCTTAGTTTACATAGATTGATGAAATGGACTTCTATATGAATTCACAACTGTGAATTGTAATTATATTATAGTCCTTAGAGTCCTAGTTATAAGTTAACAATAAGCTATTCTTGCAGTATATTTGAATCCAATATGGCATATTTATGTAAGTCCTACAGAGTTCATTAAATAGGGGTATAAACTATAACACACCGGATAGTTCAAGAATCAATATGATCATTCGGGCCACACTCTATGCTTCTTTCTTTTTAATTCTGGAATCTTTATTTCTGTTGCCTCTGTTGCCATTAATAGTTTAAATTTCGTACTGGTACACATTGTAGTAAATCTCCTTACTCTAAATAATTTCAGTATAGTGTCATCATCACATTACTCTATTTGTTAAAAGTAGATCAGATCATATGTTATAGTACTCTTAAATCACATGAATTCTAGCAACTGCTTTATTCTCTTTTTTTGGGTCATGGGTCTTGAACTATGGGCCTAGGCATTGTCCCAGAGTTCTTCAGCTCAAGGCTGCCGCCCTACCCCTTGATTCACAGCATCACTTCTGCTTTTCTAGTGGTTAATTGGAGATAAGAGTCTCATGGACTTTACTGCTCAGGCTGGCTTTTAACTGTGATCCTCAAATCACAGCCTCCTGATTAGCTGAGTAGGATTGCAGGCATGAGCCACTGTGCCTGGCAAATTCTAGCAATTCTAAAAGCAACATCAGTTTGTTCTCTTGTAAAAGTTTTGCAGAAAATAACTTTTAGTATAAATGGAAAAAGGAAACCAATACTCTTGTGCTAATATCTTGAGATTTATCCTCTAGTATTACAGAACTTTTTAAGCTTTAGATAGCTAGATCACCATGACTATAAACCAGTAGGAAGTTATGACATATAATGCAAGTTGTTTTTATTGATGCAGCTGTTTACGTCTAGTAGTGTGAAATATTTCAAACAGGGAGTTGGATTACATTAGTGAAGAGAAATGAACAAAGTAAGTCCCATAAGTACATGCATTTCTACGAAGAATATTGGTTATATTGTCTTAGGGAGGGGAATTAACAAAATATATCCCAGATGCAGAGGTAGTCATAAAATAAACTTTGAAAGATAAAATTTAAAAACTGTACAAGAACACAGGCAGTGAAAAGAACTAATTATTTTGCTACAAAAGAGTCAAAGTCAGATGGTTTCAGATTTCTCTGAAGCAAAACAGGATATGTATAGACAAGGAGAATTTCATACTCACAAGGGCATGGTCTTTATAACCATAACTATGATAAGACCTAAAGACTAAGATATTGATTAAATATTAATACATCAAAATGGAAAAGTAATAAAATAGCAGGTGATATTTTTAAGTCAATGAATCATATTAGATAAAGTATAAATTCCATTGGCATTACCATATCAATAAATGAATGCCAAAAAGAAATAACTTGAAGTGTAATATATTAAATCAGTAATTTTTCTAAAATTTCTTAAAATTCCTTAATTGAAGGATAATTCAGAAAATAGGGAGATGCTGGTAAAGACAAAGAAGCCTCCAATAAGTTCTAATAAAGAATTCTTCACCACTATCTTTTCAAATTTTAATTAATTTCTACACAAAAAACTGCTCATAATGTTAAACTATCAATAAATTAAAAAAAATTGAAATTCTACTCTGTTAAAATAGCTCAGTTGGTAGAATGTTAGACCGAAGTCTAGGTTAGGTTGATTTTTAATATAATCTATTCAATTTTATTTATTGAAATATGACTAATTAATAATGAACAATGTTTTAGAAATTCCTAGTATAAATACTTCAAAATCCACTTGGGATTTACTTAACCCTCTCTTCTACATGATGCTTAACTCACTACCTGCTATTTGTCTTAATAAAATGCACCTGTATTAGAATAACTCAATGCTCAAATTGTTTGACAGATGAATCAATGAAATAAATGAAACACTACTGTATTGTTGGGCTTTTAATCTTTAATGTGATAGTTATACAAATATAGACCATGTATTAAATAGTGTTCATGTGGTGAGGCTAGCAGTTTGAGGTTATATTGTGTTCTTCCATATTGTTAAACATGCTGAGTTTCTCTATAGTCTACAAGAAAACTGTCACTATTTCCATGCCAACCACCAGTGCAGGGTTCCTGAAATACAGTTGAAAAAGGACATGTTAGAAATAATTTATTTTATTGGAACTGCATTGGGATATTATCTGGCATCTGTTGCCTCTGCTTTGGAACTGTCTCCTACTGTTTGAAACCTTTTAGAAATGAATTAGAGTATCTTCAAAATTTTTCTGTAATGAATGTAATTAGAGAATAAAGAAATGATTTGTTCTAAATAAAAAGAAATGATTTCTTCTTAAATCCTAAAGTCAGAGTCCTAGTTTAAATGCTCCATGGCAATATTTCCTTGAGTGATCATCTAGAGAGCTATTTAGGCATGGAGAATGTCCCTTTTAATTTTGTAGTGCTTACTTTCTATCAATATACTTTATATCAATATAAACTCATGGAATATTTATTTCACACTTTTCTTAAAACTCAACATTACTTATTTTGCTTCTGAAATTTTTTCAGGTTCAATTGAGCTGTTTATCTGCTTAGTTTTCACATTCCTTTAATATGTACCTAATCCTAATATTCTTTAGCGCTTTCTTAGGTTTTGACATTTGGAGATGTTCTAGGGTAATCTTGTATATTTTCTTCAAGAATCCTAAAAACAGCTATGTTTAAGAATCACTCTATCTTCTTATTGAGCCATGTTAACAAAAGTTAGGATCATGGCACTAAGGTTGCATATGTTCATGGTACATTATTTATTCTAGGCTTTCTAAATTGATAGAGAAGGGCCATGCAAAGTATCTCTAAAAATATTGATATATTTCATCACTTGTATTTATAATAAACCAAAAATGAGCCTACACTGACTTCTTCAATTATCATCCTTTACTTACTAAGCCATGTAAATTTGTATGTGTCTGCCAGACCTGGACTCTGAACTCAGGGACTGGGTGTTGTCCCTTACCTTTTTAAATCAAGGCTAACACTCTACCACTTTACCCAAAGTCTCATTTCTCACATTTTTTGTGGTTAATTCGAGATAAGAGTCTTAATGAATATCCTGTCTAGAGATGGCTTCAAATCCTCATATCTCAGCCTCCTGAGCAGCTAGGATTACAGGCATACACCATCAGTGCCAGGTGCCATGTATTCTTATTGTTTATATACATTCCAAAAGAGGAAATGGGATGTATTTAAACATATTGAATAATTTTAGAAGTAGGATTTCTTGGCTACTTTCATTAAGGTAACTTAATGACATGCAGCATTCAGTATGGTCCTGCTGTGTAGGAATTTTATGTTTTTGTGCACATAATGAACATGTGGTGACAAGGCATTTGGTGCCCTAAATAATAAAATAAAGAAACTAAACAGCCAATAAAATGTTTAGAATGCCTTTTACCTGATGGTTTAAAATATTTTCCCTTAATGATTGAAGTCAGAAGAACCATTATAATTAACTATTTTAAGTAAGGAACAATCTGAACACATAATCTTAAATGTATTTGTTAATAGAATGTTTGCATTTATGAAAAATATATGTACTTCAATATTTATTAGATCTGTAAGTATATGATTTAATCATAATTCCCATTAGGATAAATTGTTCTTCAATTACAACAAAATGATATGGAAGATCCTCTGGTCTATAGAAAATATTTGTTTACCATTTTGGCTTTCTAGCCAGCACCATAGTGGTAGGCAATAACAAGCTCCTTATAAAAGGTGGCAAAAGGGGAGCCAAGAAGAAAGTGGTTGACCCATTTTTTAAAAAAGAATGGTATGATGTGAAAGCCCTGGCCATGTTCAATATAAGAAATATTGGGGAAAAAAGTAGTCACAAGGACTCAAGGAAGGAAAATCTCATCTGATGATCTCAAGGGTTGGGATTTTAAAGAGAGTCTCACTGATCTGCAGAATAACCAAGTCGCATGTAGAAAATTCAAGCTAATTTCTGAGGATGTTACGGGCAAGAACTCCCTGACCAACTTCCATGGCAAAAAGTGGCAGACCAGGATGGTAGCTCATGTTGACGTCAAGACTACAGATATGTGTGTCGTCTGTTCTGTGTTGGTTTTAGTAAAAATCAGAACAATCAGATCCAAAGACCACATATGCCCAGCATCAGCAGCTATTTCAGATCTGGAAGAAGATGATGGAAATCATGACCTGAGAAGTGCAAACAAATGACTTGAAAGAAATAGTTAATAAACTGATTCCATGTCGGGAGTTTGGTCTAGTGGAAGAATGCTTGCCTAGCAGACATGAAGACCCAGGTTCGATTCCTCTGTACCACATACATAGAAAAAGCCAGAAATGGTCATGTGGCTCAAGTGGTAGAGCTCTAGCCTTGAGAAAGCTCAAAGGCAGCGCTCTATCCCTGAGTTCAAGCGTCAGGACTGGCAAAAAGCAAATTGATTCCAGACAGCATTGCAGAAGACATAGCAAAGGCTTGCCTATTTCATGATGTTTTTGTTGGAAAAGTGAAAATGCTTCAGGAAGCCAAGATTAAATTGGTAAAACTCATGGAGCTTCATAATGAAAGTGGTAGTTTTGGAAACGATACGAAGGACGACTGGTGCTAAAGTCAAGCGAGTGGATGGTATAGATCCATCAGTCCAAGAATCTGTTTAAAAATTTAGTTTTATTTTTTTCATATAATTTTTATTGTAATTAATAGAAGGGTTACATGATATTTGCCAGATAGATGGTGCATTAATTCCCATACACTGATACCCTTTCACATGTCTTGGTCCCCATTTCCCTCCCTCCCGCCCCCACCCCTCATCTTGTTTTCGCCATTCCCTATCCAATTTCAAATAACCATAAAATTTAGTTTTAGTAGTGACAAATAAAGGCCTATTTGTGAAGAAAAAAAAGTGCTTGTTTGTTAAATCTGTTTCTAGAGAGTTATCTTTTCTTTATTATAATGAAAGTTTTTGGTGCTATAGTTATTTGAACTATTTTATTTATCTAATTTACTTTAGCGTAATAATAGTTCACTAAAACTGGGAGAAAATGAGAAAAGGGCTGACATTGTTCAAAAAAGAAATGTATTTATTAACTGACGTACATAATTGTAACATCACTTTACAAAGCAAATAAAAAAGAACACAAATGAGCACAAAAATCCCCATTAGAGATAAAAATTAAAACCTGCAATTCTAACTAGCCCAGAGGCTGGATCTGAGGGTCATGGTTTGACACCTTATCTACATGACACCTTATGTACAATTAACTACCAAAAAAGCAGAAGTAGAGCTGTGAAGTAAATGGCAGAGTTTTAACTCTGAGCAAGAAGCTCAGGTATAACTCTCAGGCCTGGACTGGCCAAAACAAAACTCATGAGTGCACATGCACACATCAATCAATTTATGCTTACTGACTACTTCTCCGTTAAAGAAGATATCATAGACTAACACTACCAGTATTATATAGAGAACAAATGCACTTTATTTCATATTAAATTACATTGACGGATTTTCTGGGTCTTAGGGGATCTCTATGTTTAGTCTTTTGAGGAACTGCAATACTGCTTTCAATAGTGGTTGAATGAGTTTACACTCCTACCAACAGTGTAGTAGTAATCCCTCCTAGCCACATCCCCACCAGAATCTGTTGTTATTAGATTTCTTGATAATAGCCATTCTAACTCGAGTGAGGTGGAATCTCAGAGTTGTTTTGAGTTGCATTTCTTTGGCATTTACCCAGTCATCCAGAAACAAGGACATACTAAAGCCACTAGCACAACAATGTTCATTGCAGCACTATTTACCCTAGCAAAGATACGGAACCAACCCAGATGACCCTCAGTAGATGATTGGATCAGCAAGATCTGTTATTTACTCAGAATGGACTTCTATTCTGCCATCAGAAAGAACACCATCACACCATTTGTAAGGAAATGGAAAGACTTGGAAAAAGTGAAGTAAGCCAGACTCAAAGGAACGTAGGCTCACTGGTTTCCCTCATTTGTAATAATTAGTACAAACCTTGAACTCTCTTTGCAAATGATTACAATAGCTCAAACCCTAGGTACATAAGGCCATATAGAATGAGGCTAAATGAAAGGACCTCCAGGATATGGAAACAAAACCTATGTAATGAGTGAATGTTGTTCTTAATGTACTATATTATTACTCATCTCTTTTGCTCTCCCTTGGTTACTCTCATATTGTTACATTATCTTTTCTTGTTATCTGGTATATTGTACATATGATTATTGTTTTATTTGAAATTGGATAGGGAAGGGCGGAAAACAAGATGAGGGGAGGGGCTGGAAGGAGGGAAATAGGCATTAACCTCAACTCAAATACTACAAAAATTTAAAATACTCAGAAATGTTAAGTATTTTTGAAGTTAAATATGGCTAATAAGTCATATTTTGCTTGCCTAATAATTTTACATATTTTAAGCCCCTGATACATGTTAATTTCTACAACTTTGATAGTCATTTCCTGTGTAGCTTTTTGGACTGCATGGTATGGTATCTTTAACCATGATTCTAATTTCAGTAAAGATTAAGTAATAAGTACCAAATAACTCTGAGGCTCTTAAACTTTGTGATTGTTAAAGAAGTACTCCTCCTAAGGCTTTTACTTCTATATTAACAGGTGTTTTGAGCTATATCACAGTTTAGATTGTCTATGTTCAGTTGAACACCAGCACTTTATATTGCATTTTGCTCTCTAATAAAGAAGACATCAAATCAATTTCAGCTTGTTTATCTCTCTATCTCTTTTTTGGTCAGTCATGGGGCTTGGATCCTGGGCCTGGGCACTCTCACTGAGCTCTTCAGCTCAAGGCTACCACCCTACCCCTTGAGCCACAGTGACACATCTGGTTATCTAGTGGTTAATTGGAGATAAGAGTATTATGGCCTTTAGTGCCCAGGCTGGCTTAGAACCATGATTCTCAGATCTTAGCCTCCTGATTAACTAATATTACAAGTGTGAGCCACCATACCCAGTGTTTTTTCTGTTTCTTATAATGGGTTTCTTATAGATGTAGCCAAATGGCATCAGTAACCAAATGGCATAGGTAATTAGGTATTAGGCATAGGTAATTATTTTAAGGTGGTTAGGTTTTTGTTTAAAGTAAGAAAAGAATGATTAGAATAAATAAATTACTTTATGATAAATCTTCAGATTAGAATTTTAAGGCTGTGTAATGTGACTTCGTAGATAAGGAAATGTTTCCTTGGAACTACTATTTGGCACTTTCTTCTACTTAGATAAAGCATACAAATAAAAATGATGTGATTTTCCATGCTATTCCCAATGACATAACTTAATGTTAAAATGATGTTTTCAATTCTGATAGTTTTTATCAATATAGGTAAATCTATCAGGTTAGAAAGACTAATATTGGTTAGTAATGACTTGTGATACTGATGTGTTCTCAAATTTAAAAATAAACTTTCACTTTCAAAAAATAAAGAAGGCATCAAGGGAGAGTGATTGAGGGAGTAAATGTGATCCTTATAATATATGCATATATGGACATGTCAAAACGAGTTTATAATATACAGTTGTATACTAGTAAAATTGAAGTTAGTAAAAATGTGGAAAAATGTGCCTCAAAAAGGAAGTCGAAAATTAAAACAAAAAATTTAAAGTAATATGTATCAGTGTTTTTTTCATGTTCATTAATGGGTGATCATCGAATACATACTTCAATTTACTTTAGATATTAAATCATACTTGATTTCCTCTTAAATCCACATTATAATGACTTAAAAAGAAATTTTAAATAATAGCTAATTTTGTTTTGTCAGTCCTTCATTTAGGCTCAGGGGCAGAGCACTGTCTTAGGTTTTCTCAAGGCTAGAGTTCTACCACTTTAGCCACAGCACCACTTCTGGCTTTTTTCTGTGTATGTGGTACTGAGGAATCAATCCCAGGTCTTCGTGCATGGTAGGCAAGCACTCTACCACTAGGCCAAAATCCCAGCTAAATAATAGCTATTTTTTTGCTTATGGTATCTCTGGTTTTTGTCACTTTTCAACACATATTATAAGCAATATAGATTTTAAAAGAATATGGACTCTGAAAATGAGAAAAGAATATTGAAATTATAGAAATAATTGTTTACAAAGATATAACATTTTTTTCTAGTTACTTAATCTTTTTCCTGATCTGTAATATGAGAATTATAATAATGGTATTCACTTGTAATTGTAATGGTCAATTGTAATCACTTATGTGGAAAATTTACAGAAATGCTTGAGTATTTGTTTTCACCTTTAAAAGCTAAACTCAGAGACTGCTTTATTCCCTTCAAGAAGGAGATGAGAAAAACCATTCAGAATTCTTACGACTTTAGTGATTTTTGTTTAAGCAGTTGTAACCTAATATTATACAAGTTATTTTCTACCCTATATCAAACTTGTTTTTCAGTACACTGAGGACAATGAATCATTTTTAATAATGGCACATATGACATATTTACACTTGTGATAAATACAGGAGTTTCTGATTTTCCATTTATTATTGCTATTTAGTCACAAGAACTTAACACTTCACAAAATTTATTTTAAGCCGGGCCTGGTGTCTCACGCCTGTAATCTTAGCTACTCAGGAAGCTGAGATCTGAGGATCGCGGTTTAAAGCTAGCACGGGCCCTAAGTCTTTGAGACTCTTATCTCCAATTAACAACCAGAGAACCGGAAGTTTTGCTGTGGTTTAAGTGGTAGTTTTTTTTTTTTTTTTTGAGCTGTAGAGCTCAGGGACAGTACCCAGGCCCAGAGTTCAAGTCTCACGACCTGCAATAGCAGCCAAAAAGAAAAAAAGAAGAAAGAAAGAAATTTGTATGAAGAATCCTTGACAAAACTAACAAGGCATCTTCACAAGGATACAAAGGAAAGGTAATAAAGAACTTTTTCCTTATAAAAACTTCTAAGCTGTATAATTTGATTTTCCCCCAGAATGCAAAACCTTAATATTAAAAGCAAAGACAAAAAATGTAAGAAGAAAACAGTAAAATAGAAGACTTAAGAAAAGGACTTTTTCTATGCAAATGTATTACAGATATTGTTGGGGATGAATGGGTTGGGTTTTAATAAAAAATACTTATCCACATTGTGAGTGATTGCTGTCCTTAATGTACTATGTTATCTCTCATCTCTTTTGCTGTCTCTTGGTTATCTCATATTGTTATAGTATTTCACCTTGTTATCTGATATATTTTATACATGCATATTTGGTTATTTGAAATTGGATAAGGAAGGCACGTTGAGGTCATGTAGATGTTCCCCTGGGTCCACAAAGCTACCATCGGCAGGAGAGGCGGTTTTACGGAACAAGGGGCTTTCTTTTCACTTTTCCAATGCCCAAGGTATCGTTCAAGTTTTTCACAATAGATGTTTTCCATGCACTGTTCTTTCTTTCCACATGGAAGGGACAAAACCGCTTTTATTCACTGAATTTTGAACTCTCCACCAGGACTTAGAATCATCCAGAAGCAATCACCTCTCATTCTTCTTGATCCCAAGCTCTTGTTCTTGTGCCACGTGATTAAATTTGGCTATCACTGCTACTTCCTCCTCCATCTTTCAGCCGTACCTGTTGCCGAACCCCTGGTGACTGCAGTCCACCTGAGGAAGATCCCAGGACACTGGGGGGGCTGATGGGATGGCCACTATGGTCAGAAATGTTTACCTATTAATGGGACCTTAAAATGAATTTATGCAGACAAAAACCCTCACAGGTATATGATAGTTTGTAAGACAAAATTTGTTTCCTTTTCAAACAGAACTTTTTACTTAAATTAAATAAAAACAAAAGAAAGTTCTAACTGCAGGATATGTGTACAGAAATAAAAAGATGAAGTGGGAGATACTCACAAAATTCAATGCATTTCATGTAAAATTAAGAATATTGTGAGAAGGGATAGAGAGGGATGAGAGAGAATGATAAAAGAAGTGACATTATTAATCAAGATGCATTGTACTCATATACTACTTTATTGAATGGCAATGCCATTGTATAACCACTTAAAGATAAAAATAAAAATTTAAAAATAAAAGTACAATCCAAGAGGCAGTGACTCATGGCTACAATCCTAGCTATTCAAGAGGCTGAGATACAAGGATTTCTGGTTGAAGTCAGCCCATGTAGAAAAGTCCATGACACCCTTGTCTCCAAAAAACTACTTAGAAATAGTAAGTGACACTGTGGCAGAAGTACTTGTTTTGAGCAAAAACAGTTCAGGGACAGCACCTAGGCCCAGAGTTCAAGCCTCATTAAGAAAAAACTAACTAAATCAATAAAAATACAGTAATGTGTACATGCATAACATAATAATTATCCACAAATTTATATTTATATGTGTATACAGCAGCTTATACTTTATAGTTAGAAATTTTAGCTCATGTGGATAGGAAATGAGTAACACACCATGCAGGGCCTTATAAATGAAATGCTAGTACTTTGGACTTTGTCAGTTTTCTGCCTTTTTCCTCACTGGCTGAGATCTCTGTGGTGCTAAAGCTTACATAGGCTGGATCTTTGGGTATGAACTTTTCCCTATGGTGCTAGAACTGGTATCTTGATGAGAGCTCAGAAAGACTAACACTGAAAACTGCCACCATCTTCCACCGATCTACATTGTGGACAAATTTTAACAGATTGCCCATACTAATATCTGACTTGATAGAGAACAAATAACAGTTGTTTTCTCTTACCCAGTCTCAAGTGATTGTGTTCACAAAGTACTTACATGAAAGTCTTACTCTCCAGTTCTGTTTCTGAAGAAATCAAACCCAAAAAACCATATGGGTAGAAATATATTTTATTTTATTTTTTTATAATTTTTTATTGTAATTAATAAAAGGGTTACATGATATTTGCCAGATAGAAGGTGCATAAATTCACATACATTGATACCCTTTCACATGTCTTGGTACCCATCACCCTCCCCCCCACCCACCACCCACCCCCGGTCTTGGTTTTCCCCCCTTCCCTATCAAATTTCAAATAACCAAATAGAAATATATTTTAAGTTGACCATATTGAATTCAGTTGCAGAAGTATAACTATAAAATGCTTACTTCATTGATTTAAACAAGCCGTATAGAAGGCTTAGGGACTGTTTGAAAACATGGGGAATAGGATATACCTGAAAAATCTATAAGAAGTAAAATGGAAAGTTAACGGAGTCAATGATTGATTATGTTTAAGGAGAATATAATGTAAATATTTCTGCTATGTTCTTGTTCTGCTTAATAAGGTGTAGCTAATCCTTCATACAATAATATAAAATGCAGAATTAGGTTTGTGTGGACTTGGAAAAAAAATAACAAAATTGAATTTAAAATGTAGCATTTGCAATATGTGAACAATCAACTCAATATGCTCAGAGGCTGTTTTGAATTCAAAATGTCTGCACATTAGTTACAAGGATAAAGACTATGATTTTCAGAGTCAGTTGGAGATATGGGAGTAGATGAGTAAAAAGGAGCATGCTTCAGTGAGGAAATTAATTCTCAAGGGTCTATTTCTAAAATTAATGAATGTTAAAGATTTGGTAAGAGGAACAATCCATAAAAGAAGGATGAGAATTAGATTGAGAAACTTGTGCAGATTTATTAGATAATAGCAGAACAAATATACTCTTCAGTCTACCCACATAATCAATACACTGTTCATGTGTAATTTTTATCTTATGCAGTCCTTGGGGTTACTGTGAATATAAAATATTCTATTTAAATATTTTATTTACTCTATTATACTTATAGAGAACATATAGTTTTAGATAGAAAATACCACCTATTTTATTTGACCAACTATTATTTTGACCAACTATTTGGCACATAATGGTCTATAATGGTAAACAGATATATCACCTTGACACTTAAATATATGTAGCATCCAAATCAACTGCACTTCTAATTGTGTACTATGATCTATATGTCACCTTTCCATAGAAGATGGAGAGTAATGCAGACCACAGTGTCACTTCTGGAAGAGAAGTAAGATAATCATTTATATTTTAATATAAGCCATTCTTTCCAGAAGAATCTTATAATAAATGACAATGTACAATGCTCTTATTTTCCCAGCCAGTTGGGAACTTTTCCATGGGTTTATTTCAAGCCTTAGATAATGACAAATAAATTAGACTTAAACCCATGGAATTAAGCAAGAGAAGTCATCCTTAATTTATTCAACATTTTATAAACAATTGTACAAACTTGCCAATGATACACAATGAACCAAAATAACAGATGCACAATCTAAGGAGCCTTTCTCTTACTTAAAATGTTCTTGCATTTTTTTCCTGACCACAGTTATTTGTAGAAATTTTACATGATAGGCCTTGTGGGAAATGCCTGCCTTCCCTACACAAGGCTCAATGTAGAGCTATTGCATGACAGGCTCCGAAAGAAGCTGCAGCAGAGTATCCTTTGCACATATATGCTGCATTTTTAGATTTACCTCCCTTGCCCCTAAGTCTCTGTGAGGCTGAGCCCAACGTCCTCTGAAAAGTAAGGAGAAACAGTGAAGAAGCCTTATTTCACTCTGCTTCCATCTATTCCATGTCCTCTTCTTGCCTTCAGCACTAATTCTCCATCCCTGCAGAACAATGATTATACAACTCTCACAGTGCTTTTTGTTCATAGTTCCTTCAAGAGTGTCACCATACACAATTCTGTGCAGATATTCCTGATCCATTGCATAAACAAAAATTGAACAGAGAATTTGTGTTTCTTTGGATATTACACTCCTGTGTATCCTATTATACTAAGTGACTAAAGCCTTAATACTTCCATTTAGATTTGATTCCATCAATCAGTCTCAGATAGGTTAGCACTTGCATCTCAGCTCTTTTTCACACAGCTCAGAGGATTCCTGACAGAAACAAAGAAAGAAGAGATTGAACACATGTGTTTCAATCTAATTTCCACACAATTATACATGATAATTGATAATATACCTGATACCAGATAGCAATTAATAAATTCAATAAGTAAGAAAGATGCAATAAATTCATGCAAATACAGAAAGTCTATAGTAGGTTCATAATACAGCCTGAAAATAACCAAATTAAATTATTATTCCTGGTCATGAAATATCTAGCCCATTCTAGTTCCAAGAAGCTTCTCATGGTGCATCCTATTCTTGCTAATTTTATTTTTAAAAATTTACTGGAACTTGACATTGAACTCAAGACCTCACACTTACTTCCACCTGAAAATCTACTACTTGAGATAGGAGATTTGTTGACTTTACTTCCTGGATTGGGTTATAACCTCTGAATCTCAATTTCTAGTTTAACTAGGATTACAGTCTTGAACCAATAGTGCCAATACTTTCCTTTCTTGATTTTTTACAATTTTTGTATAGTATACAGTGGTCACAGTTATATTTGCCAGATACAGGGTATATTACTTTGCACATTTTTTTACATCCCTCATGTATTTGTCCCCATTTCCCTCCCCCCACACATTCCCAATCATCTTGTTTTCCCCCATTCCCTTTCCTATTTCAAATAAACATATATATATGTATATATATATATATATATGCAATATACCAGGTAACAAAGTCAGATACTGTAACAATATGAGATTAACCAAATGGCAACATAAGAGAAGAGAAATAATGTAGTATATTAAGAACAACAATGACTGAAAGTGGCAGGGCTCACTTTGTACAGGAGAGCTGAGTTCAAGCTCCAGGACCTGCAAAGGAAAAGAAAGAAAGAAAGAAAAAGAAAAGCAAAGATATTGCAAAGTCATTTTTGATATGATGAGACCCTGTTCTAAATTCTGTAAATTTCTTAATAAGAAGTGGCTGGATGCCAGTCGGCTAGAGCCTGGATGCACGCAGCCTTGGCATCCCCTCTGACCTCCTTGACCTTGGCAGTTCCAGGACAATTACTACCTAAGGTCTTGGGTACTTAGTTTGTCTCCACTAGGCCCCAGTCACCCTTGCTGACTCTCTCCTCTCTCCAGCCCCTCCAGATGGAGGACCACTCACCTGAGAGTGCTGGGCCACTCAGAGGCAGGTCCCAGCTCCTGCCCCTAGCTCCACCTTCTGTGGGCAGCATTTCAGGAGGCTAATGCCCAGGGATAGGAGTCCCAAATCTGCCTGTCCACTGCAGGGCAAAAGATCCGCAGCTAGCTCTTTACTGTGTTTGTGCCACTCTTCAGCCTGTTCTTCATGGGGGAGGGCGAGGGGGTGCTTTGGCCAAGATCTGTGGAAACAATGCAACGCCATGCTCGGGGCACAATGTCAGGCATAGATTTGGCGGGACCCCATGAGGAAGTGAACATCTTCAGGGGCAGCTTCCTGCATGCTTTCCAAAAACATGCCTTAGTTTCTTATAAAACTCGGGGACCGTGTTACTCTTATCACATTTTCAACCTTGGTAATTTCAGAACTATGGGTATCTGGGTTACACTCTTTCCCCACTTGCCATAGGAAATAAATAGATATTCTCAGGAACAGGAGAGCACCAGAGACCAGTAGAGACCCCCACATAGAAATAACTATGCAATGTGTGTTAGTGTTTCATTTTACCCAGCTATTATATATACTTATAATTTATATATAGAGATCATGTGTGTGTGTGTGTGTGTGTGTGTGTGTGTGTGTGTGTGTGTGTGTGTGTGTATACATAGAGGAAGAGACCATAGATCTATCTATAGACATACAGACAGAGAGACAGGCAGATAGATAGATAGATAGATAGATAGATAGATAGATAGATAGATAGATCAAAATGGTCACGTGCCCTTATCTTGGAACCCCCAAATGGTACCTTGACTCACTAACACTCAGTCCTTCCTTTCCCATACCAGATAAACTCATGCAGCAAGCATTCAATCAAGATATACTTCAAGTTTGGTCCTTGAGCAGATATCAAGGCTCAGATCTCTCCAGCTCAAGCTGTGACCTTGTTTACTATCATTTGTTCCGCCTTCACGCAGCCCCCACTAGCGATTTCTAGAATTATTTCAGCCCAGCTCTCAGTACATTAGATTGTAAGCAAGGTACCTCGAATCTTTGTCTGAGGTCCCCCCTTCCAGATGTTTTTGTTTGTTTGTATGGGTTTTTTTTCCTAATAAACCTGTGCTGGTGATGAAAAAAAAAAGCACAACAATCACATAATGTAAAGCTCTTGTTTTCATATCCTGGAGATCTTTCATTTAGACACATCTTATATGACCTCATGTATCTAGGTTTTAAGCTATGATAGTCCTCTGCTAGAAGAGTCCTAGATGTGTACAATAGTGCCAATATGTACAAATTCTTATAAAGCATTGATTAAAGACATTATAGAAAGAAAGCAGCAACAAAAATGTATTAAATTCCAATACCAAGGCAATTAATATTAGGATATTAGATTCTCAAGGCAGTATTATCAGTGATGGCTTTATTAATAAATCCATGTATAATAATATAGGTTCTTGCTTCCTTATAACACAAAGATATTTCCAATATTTTTTTTCAGTATTAACAGTGGATACAATAATGTTTAAAGGATGGATACTTTGAGTTAGAAACATGAGTCTCTGTACTAATAAACTTATAAATTATACTTTGTTTACTGTAATTAAAAAGAAAGGATAGATGCTGTCAAACAAAGTCTAAGTTAGAGAATAGGCTTTGTATATAATTCTTAGCTGCAATGTCCTACTGCAAAGATAATTTGACAGCAATTTTCATTCTTTATACCAAAAACATGGAAAAGTATTAAGACAAAAGACAATAGTATTTGCTTTTATTTTTTCTTTCCTTATCCATGATTATATCCTTCTAGTAGTTTTTGTAAAGTGAAATGCTGGTTGTTCATATCCTTAATACTAGCTACTCAGGGGGCTGAGATCTGAGATCCTCATTCCAAGCCAGCATAGGCAAGAAAGACTATGATACTCATAATCAAACAATCACCAAAAATCTGGAAATAGATCTGTGGTTCAAGTGGCTGAGTGTAGCCTTGAGCAAAAAAAGCTCATAGATAATGCCCAGGCTTTGAGATAATTTAAAACAAGAAAATGAGTTGCTTGGTTAATTTATAACATAAGATAACCTATTTATGAATTCTATCTCCCCTACTTACTTAATGACTGACTCTACATCATATTTAGCATCTGACTTGTTTATGATGTAGGGAAATAATGGTTTTTGCAGTTTTTCTGAGAGCAAAATGAGATACTACACATCTAGGTCTGTAGTAAGTACTGTGTGAAAACTAGAACTTGTTAAATTCGTGAAGTTGAAATGAATATCACTATGAAAAATATTTTGTGGGTCACTATAGCAAGAAGTAGCTATGCAAGAAAAACATCAATAAAATGATCCCTTTTACAATAGTTAAATTTTAAAATAAAATTTAAAAAATAAATTCAAACACACATAATTGTCCTGTATACCAAAACCTATAAAAACACATAATACCAAAAGCATTTAAAGATTCAATACAATCACTACAAAACTTTTCAATATTTAAAACAAAAATTGAATATAAACACTTCTAACAGCCAAATCAATCTTTAGCAAAAAAAAGTTAGAATTGAAAATATTTGACCATGAAATACATTATAGTGCTATGATTTCAAAACAGCATAGAATTTGCAAAAATACATGGATTGAAAGGAACTGTGTGTTAGTGGCTACTGAATATCATATAAATAGTAAGTTGGGGTTTTGGTGGCTCATGCCTGTAATTCTAGCTACTCAGAAGGCTGAGATCTAAGGGTCACTGTTCAAAGTCAGACAGGGTAGGGAAATCCATGAAACACTTATCACAAATTAACCACATAAAATTTGGAAGTATATCTGTGGCTCAAATAATAGAGCATTAGCCTTGAGCACAAAAGCTCAGGGGCATTTCTCAGGCCCTAAGTTTAAACCCCAGAACAATCACACATACAATAATAATAAGAGTGATTTCTTCTCTCATATGTTGTTAGATTAGTGTATATCTATCCTTGTGGAAAAGAAGTAGGCAAGAGAGAGTTGTAAGGGATGTGGTTCACTGAACCCGAAAAATTTACAAGTATCATTTTCTTGAATAACATACAACCATCTCTAGGACTCAGTTTCCATTTCAGGAACTAAAAAAATCAAAGTTAATTTATTCTACAGTCCTTCAATGATATTATTTTAAAATAAACTGCACAGATGAAGAATAGCTCTAGCTATTTTTCACAATTATTATGTAATTTCCCCTAATCTTCATTTCTACTTCAGAGAAAATAAACTTTTCATTCTGTAGGATAAGAGTTTTGAGAAATTACCAATAAAATAATTGAAGTAACTGAAAGTATTATACATGAAATCACTCTAGACTCCAAAATAGTACCTATATGATTATCAATAATTTATAGATGATTATCAATAAGTTATAAAAATGTTTAACATTTTAAGTACCAATTCAACACACATAATGAAACTGTACTTAGATCTGGGTTGCTAATAAAGTTATTTAATCTCCAACACAGCTAATTATTAGCAACCATTTTATTGTTCCCAGTAAATCAGAAGAATGAATGATGATGGAGAGGATTCCCATGGGAATCATGTACTTAATATTTTAATTGTACCATACTAAAAGTATATTTAGTATGGAAAATGCAAGCTCTTTAAGGCTAAGATAGAATATTAATACATCCTTAAAAGGGAGCAGACCTTCTTGATCTTCCACAAACTTGTGCTTTAATGTACATTATTTTGATGAATGACATGTTCATAGGTAACTAAGCAATTGCTCAATGATTTTTCAACTTGAGGAATATATTGAGTGTCAAAAATACAAGTGATACTCAGATACTTAAACAATTGCAAAGATGAAAAATAATTGATTTAGAAGATCCGTGGAAGATGGCGGCGGTTCAGTGTGAGACGTACTGAGCTCCTGCCATTATTTGAATTCTGACAGCATAGGAGACAGTTTTTTTTTGTTTTTTTTGTTTTGTTTTGTTTTTTAACAAAATTAATCCTAAGTAAGCTTTAGCACCACAGAGGAAAAAGGCAGAAAATACCAGTGTGAGAAGACAGTGTGGAGCCCCACCAGCCGTGGAGCAGCCGGGAGACAAAAGCTCTTCTGAATCAGAGCAGAGACAGCGCTCCACAGCAGCGCAGACCCGCCAGCTGCAGACAGAGCCACACAGAGCCTGCGCAAGCCCAAAGCCGACACCTGGCCTTGAACGGACCTGCCAGCTTCACGGAACCAGAGAACCCAGCAATTTGTGAGTACCTCCGAGGAGAAGTTTCCACTTTTGCTCCAGGAACGGCATTGGGAGGGAGCCCCTCCCCCTCCAGCTGAGAGCAGTGCCATATTGGCCTTTGGCAAAGACCCAGCCAAAGCATTTGGAGCCTGAGAGGTGTTGCTGACAGCGCCATCTTTCTAACTGGCAAAGGATTTCCCAGAGATCACTTAGCCGGAAATCCAGCCCCAGCGCTGCTGAAGTCCATCCCCTGCACCCACCACAGACTGGGTAAACAAAGCTGCCCACGGATCTTTCAGCTTTGTTTTACCAATCAAGCAACCTGATCCGAAAAACTGCAAAGCCAAATCACAAAAGAAAAAGACGTTATGAAAGAATATCCTTTTTGTTTGTTTGTTTTGCTATTTGTTTTTTGTTTTATGGGGGTTTTTTTGTTTGTTTAGTTTTGCTTTAGTTTGGTTTTTGTGTGTGTGTGTGTGTTCTGTTTTCTTTTATTTTGTTGTTGTTTTGTTTCTTTTCTTTTTAAAATTTGTATCATTGAAATCTCCTATATCTACCTCCCTCTTTTCTCTATATATTCTTTTTATTACTCTTCTTATTTTCATAAGTTTTATCTAAGTTCATCAAAATTTTATACTGAAATATTCTCCCTGTCTATCCCCTTGGGTCAGTTATCCTTACATGATACCCTTTCTTCATTACTATAATAATCTTACACTCCTGCATTATTCTTTTCCTACCTCCCTTGTCATCGTTCATATTATTTTTCTATCTCTGGTCCTCTGTTCATCCTTCAACTCTAATAATGCATGGATCTACATTTGATGGTTGTTGAGCAATGCTGTGTATCTAGGTATTCAACTATACTCTAAGTCCAGAGGGACTCAAATACAATAGAAATTGGATTGAGGGGCTTATTGTCTTGGTCATAAATCGGTAATCTGTAGTTATATTAGATTTGCATGTAAGTGCACAAAAATAAAGAGAGAGTGATATTACCAATCTAATAGAGCAAACATCTATTGTCAGCCAACTACAAAGGTCTAGGTTGGTTATATCTGAAAAATTACAATCTCGTTTAGTATTAATCTTGCCCCCATTTTCAAATGGGCAGAAAAAGAAACTTAAGAAAAATGTCAAATCAAGGAATAGCATCTCCCACTCAACATAAACAGGCAATGGAGCAGTCAGTGGCAAATCTAGAGGAGAGTCTTCCAAGTGCTATACAAATGCAATTGATAAAAATCATTAATGAAAAGTGTGAAAACATAAAGAAAGAGATAAGGGAGGAAGCCATAGCTAAACAAGAGGAAAACATAAACAAGGTGATATGTGAAAAAAGAGAAGCCATAAAGGAGGCCATAATAAAAGTTTTTCAAAGAAAAATGGATGAATTCATAAAATCCACAAACAAAATTTGACCGAACTCCAACAAATGTCCAAAGAGAATAAAGCTGCTGAGCTAACCACTCAAATGGAAATCAAGGAGCTAAAGAAATCCATACATGATCTAAAACAAGAGATGCAAGGCATCAAAAATGAGCAATTAGAAGCAAGGGAGATGAAGAATAAAGTAGATAGCTTTGATAAAAGGTTAGACAATGCAGAAGAGAGAATTTCCGGGGCTGAAGATAATTTAGTTGTTCTAGAGAAAGAACAGAAAATGAGTCAAATTAAATCTAGGAAATATGAGTAAACGCTACAGGAGGTCCAAGATACAATTAGGAAGCCTAATTTAAGGCTAATTGGTATTGAGGAGGGTCTGGAGAAAGAGGTCAATGGAATTGGAAATATACTTCAGGGAATTATCTCAGAGAACTTCCCAAATATCCAGAAGGGCAGGCCCATCCAGATACAAAAAGCTTTTAGAACACCAAACAGACCTGACCAGAAAAGGACCTCCCACCACCACATTATAAACCAAACTGGATCGATAGAGACCAAAGACTGGATCCTAAAAGCAGCCAGGGAGAAGAGAATAATCACCTATAAAGGCAAACCAATCAGAATAAACCCAGATTTCTCAGCAGAGACCATGCAAGCAAGAAGAGATTGGAAGGATGTATGTCATGCCCTGAAGTCAAATAACTACCAACCAAGAATACTGTACCCTGAAAAGCTCTCATTCATAACTGAGGGAACAATAAAAACATTTCATTCCAGGGAAAAGCTTCAACACTATGTAGCAACAAAACCAACATTACAGAAAATTCTCAAAGATGTTCTACACATAGAAAACCAACAAAAATGTAATACAGAGAAAGACATGGCACCTAAAACTCATAACATCTAAGTACCACAAGAACTATCAAGACACAGGCCCTAATGAAAGCTTTTAAAAATGGCAGGAACTAATAAATATTTCTCAATCCTGACTCTCAATATCAATGGACTTAACTCTCCAATTAAACGGCATAGATCATCTAGTTGGATCAAAAAACAAGATGCATCGTTTTGCTGTCTTCAAGAGACACATCTTACCCAAAAACTAAACACCTTTTGAAAATGAGAGGTTGGAATAAACTCTATCAAGCTAATGGTCCCCATAAACAGGCCGGAGTTGCCATCCTCATATCAGATAAAATAGACTTCAAACTAAAATTAGTGAGAAAAGACAAAGAAGGTTACTACATACTGCTAAAGGGATCTTTCCTCCAGGAGGACATAACCATCCTAAATATCTACACACCCAATCCCGGAGCTCTGAACTTCATCAAGCAAACTTTACTTTCACTGAAACCATACATAGATTGAAACACAGTGATTGTTGGTGACTTTAACACACCACTCTCACCTATGGACAGACCAACCGGGCAAAAACTCAACAAAGAAACAGTGTTGAACAACTGTATAGACCAACTAGATCTAACAGACATCTGCAAATTATTTCACCCATCAATAAAACAACATAAGTTTTTTCAGTAGCACATGGATCATTTTCCAAAATAGACCACATTTTAGGGCATAAAACAAACCTGGACAGATTCAGAAACACTGAAATCATTCCCTTGACTCTCTCAGACCACAAAGGCATCAAATTGGAACTGAACACCCATCTCCACCAATGAAAACCCTGTAACTCATGGAGATTGAACAACACATCGTTGAATCTCCAATGGGTAATCAAAGAGATCAGAAAAGAAAAATAATTCATTTAATGAAGTTCAAGGAATGTTTCTTTTTTTACTTATTTATTTGTTTGTTTGTTTGTTTTGGCAGTCCTGGGGCTTGTACTCAGGGCCTGAGCACTGTCCTTGGGCTTTCTCAAGGCTAGAGCTCTACCACTTGAGCCACAGTACCACTTCTGATTTTTTTCTGTGTATGTGGTACCCAGGACTTGAACCGGGGTCATCATGCATGCTAGGCAAGCACTCTAACACTAGGCCAAACTCCTAAGCCCAGAACATTTGTTTTTAATTTTTTTGTTTTTTTTTTAGTTTTATTTTTATATTATTGTTTTATTGTAATGTATGGGGGGGTTGAAGGTACATTCGCCAGATAATAGTTGCATTACTACACAAACATTGATACCCCTTCTCATGTTTATCCCCATTTCCCTCCCCCACACTCTCCCAATCACTTTGTTTCCCCCTTCCCTTTCGTATTTAAATAAACAAATAAACATATATACAATATGCCAGGTAACGAAGTCAGATACAGTAACAATATGAGATTAACCAAAGGGAAACTAAAGAGAAGAGAAATAACTTAGTACATTAAGAACAACAATCACACAATATAAAGCTCTTGTGTTCATATCCTGTAGAATCTTTCATTTAGCCTCATCCAATATGGCCTTATGTATCTAGGATTTGTGCTATTGTAATCCTCTGCTAGGAGAGACCTTCGTGTGCACTAATTATTACAAATGAAGGAAAGCATGGAGCATGGGTTCCTTTGAGTACGGCTTACTTCACTTCATATGATTTTTTTTCCAAGTCTTTCCTTTTCCTTCCAAATGGGCTAATGCCATTCTTTCTGATAGTAGCTTAGCAGCATAGAATTGCATTCTGTATAAGTACCACATTTTCTTGATCCAATCATTTACTGAGGGGCATCTGGGTTGGTTCCATATCTTCACTATGGTAAATAATGCTGCAATGGACGTTGTGGTAGTGGCTTTAGTATTTCCTTATTCCTGCATGATTGCGTCAATGCCAAGGTGTAGAATTGCTAGGTCATAGGGGAGCTCTTTGATTAGTCTTTTGAGGAATCACTATACTGCTTTCCTCAGTGGTTGAACAAGCTTGCACTCCCACCAACAGTGTAGTAGCAATCCCTCCTAGCCACCTCCCCACCAGCATCTGTTGTTATTAGTTTTCTTGATCATGGCCATTCTAACTGGAGTGGGATGGAATCTCAGAGTTGTTCTGAATTGAATTTATTTTCTTTTCATATATTTTTATTGTAATTACTATCAGGGTTAAATTATATTCGCCAGATAGATGGTGAATTACTTCACATACATTGATACGCTTTCTCGTGTCTTGGTCCCTATTTCCCTCCCCCAACTCCAGCCCCTCATCTTGTTTTCCTCCCTTCCCTATCTGACTTCAAATAACCAAATACACATATCTACAATATATCATATAACGAGGAGAAATACTGTAACAATATTACATAACCCGGGACAGCAAAAGAGATGAGAAATAACATAGTATAATAAGAACAATAATCACTCATGATGTGGCTTTTTTTTCTCTATCCTGGAGGTCTTTTCATTTAGTGTCATTCTATATGGCCTTATGAATCTACATTTTGTTCTATTGTAAATCTCTGCTAGGAGAGCTCAAGTTTCTACAGACAAATGAGGGAAACCATTGAGCCTATGTTCCTTTGAGTCTGGTTTACTTCACTTAATATTATTTTTTCTAAGTCTTTCCATTTCCTTACAAATGGAGCAATGTCATTCTTTCTGACTGCAGCATAGAATTCCATTGTGTATAAATACCACAGCTTGTTGATCCACTCATCAACTGAGGGGCACCTGGGTTGGTTCCATATCTTTGCTACGGTAAATAGTACTGCAATGAACATCGTTGTGCTAGTGGATTTAGTATGTCCTTGTTTCTGGACGATTGGGTAAATGCCAAGTAGTGGAATTACTGGATCATAGGGGAGTTCTATGTTTAGTCTTTTGAGGAACTGCCATACTGCTTTCCATAGTAATTGTATAAGTTTTCACTCCCACCAACAGTGTAGTAGTGATCCCTCCTGGCCACATCCCCTGTAGCATCTGTTATTATTAGATTTCTTGATCCTGGCCATTCTAAGTGGAGTGAGGTGGGCTTTGTTTTGATTTGCATTTATTTTATGGCCAGAGATTTTTGGGATCCTTCTCAGATGTCTTGGAGTGGGATAAGGTGGAGACGAGGGAGCCCACGAATAATCCCTTGAACATAGACTCTGGAGACCAGACTCTTGGTGCAGATCTAACTTTATTTTTTTTTAAATGTGCTTGCTAAATAAGATCGAGCAGTGGCCACCATGTCATCAAATAGGGACATCCCTGAATGTGACCTTCTGCCAATGGTGTCCTCAGACACACTGTGCTCGCCTGGAATGTCAGGGAACTTCTTCTCTAGGCGGGAGGGCCAGGCGCCCTCTGGCTCTGGACTGCTTATGTCATTGAGTGTGTACCTGCTGAAGCACAGGTGGCAAGCAGTCAAGCAGTGGGGCTCCTGCACCACTAGCTAAGAGATGTTGAGCATTTCTTCATGTGTCTATAGGTCATTCTTTTTTCTTCTTCAGAGAAGTCTCTTTTTAAGTCTTTGGCCCATGTTTTAATGGGACTCTTGTTTCTTTGAAGATTTGTTTTAGAGAGATTCAATTTTTGAGCTATAGATTCATTTTAGATATGAGGTCTTTGTGTGTTACATGGTTAATGAAGATCTTCTCCCACTCTGTGGGCTTTCTATTTTACTTGCTAGCTATGTCAAGGAACTTTATTTTAAATAATGGGTTTCCTTTGTGGGCCATCATTTTTACTTGAAAAACAAGTAAAATATCCTAGCATTAGTAAAATTTTTGAATGGTAGCTGTTCATTTAATCAATGGTAATCATGTAAACAAGACTATATTTCCAGCAAACTGATTTAGAAGAGTCTCTAAATAAATCCTACATTAAAATGACATTAAGGGATAAGATATTCAGTGTGAAGCATGGAGAATTAGCTACTTAATTTTCATTAGTGGTAATGGATCTAATTCACCTTAGATCAAGGCCACTAGAAAAAGGAAATTTAAAATCAAGTCTTAAAATCTAATAGGTAAGGTAATAGCATTTCCCATTATTTTTCACTCCTGTGACCTTTCTCAGGTTCTCTAAGGGTGTGGAAGGTATTTCCTCCTTTAATTAATAAATCACTTTTATAAATACACTCTCAGCTTTCTGTAACACAACTGGTTTCACTCTTTAGTACTGCATTTTTCTGTCGGTCTGTATTTCTCCCTCTCTCTAATACATACATATCACACTATTTTTATCTTTTTTGTAATGCATTGATTTTTATTCAATAGAGTAGGTATTTACAAAACATAGTGGATCAATTAGAATCAGAAGCATTGATACCAGTAGTAGAGCATAATGCAGATAAATATTAAAGCTATTTTCACTTAAGAATCTGTAAGAATCTCTTGGTCAATCAATCATTTGCATTGGTCACTCAAAAAGTAATATTTAAAAACAGATGTAAACAGGTGCGAGTAGCTCACATTTATAATCCTAGTTACTCAGGAGTAACTAGGCTCAAAAGTAACCCAGTAGGAATGTTTGTGAAACTCTCATCACTAATTTACCATCAAAACCCCCTACAGAAATAGACCCACAAATCAAGTGGTGGAGTGTGAGTCTTTAGCAAAAGTTCAGGGACAGTGCTTGCCATTGAGTTCAAGCCCCAGGACCAACAAACACACATGCACACACACTTGCACACACTCACACACACACATACACACCCTCACATGTGAACATAAACAAAGGGACTGTGGCGAACTGCATTGTTAATTTCAGATGTTATCATATCAGAAATTAGAAACTTGAAGTCCATTTTTTATTCTATTCATAAGATGCGATATCCTTCCAATTTAGATGTGAGGGGTAGATTAAACCACTAATTCCAACTACTGTTTCCTCCTCTCACATACTATTAACATGACTTGGAAATTTATATTTCCAACACATGGAAACCATTGACAGAGTCAAGCCATAGCAATACTATTAAAGAATCAAGTTTGCTATTTCCCTTTCCACATATGCGTGTATAATATTATGACTATATTAACCCTTGTTCCATTTTCCATTTATCCACTTCCCTCCTCCAACCCCCTCCTTCCAACTATGTTTTAGCTTTCTGATATTCATTTTCTTAAACTGCTAGTTGTTCAAAAGTTTACGACAGGGAGTTTCACAACTGCACATACAATACTTCAGTTAGCTTGGGTATGTATGCATATGTTTCTCTATATTTTTTTCCTGGGAGATGGATTTTAGGTCTAAGAGAATATATGAGAGAAAATATGTGTTCTTGGTTTGTCTGGGCCTGGATTACTTCACTCAGCATGATGTCTGCCACATCCATCCACTTCCCTGCAAATGACATACTTTCGCTTTTCCTTGTGGTTGAATAAAATTCCATTGTGCATATCTATCTTCCTAGATATGCCACTTTTAAAAATCCTTTTGTTCATTGTAAGGCTAAATATGAAATAAAGATCCTGAGACCATTACACAGAATAAAGCCTTCTTCACTTAAGTTGCTGTCTTTGGTGAGCCATCAAAATAACAAAAGCTATTTAGATACACACACACACACACACACACACACACACACACACACACACACAATTGACCATACTGACATTTTTTCTTTTGTTGCTCCTTTAATTTTACTGTAGTAAAGTTGCCTAATAAAAACATACCATTTTAATCAACTTGTTCAATTTGATCAAGCAAATCTATCCATATTTGATCAAGCATATCCGCCATACTCACAAAAAAAGGTTTTTGTCATTGCAATTTAGAATTCTATGTTCATAGCACAACTCTTATTCCCTTCTAACCCAGCTCTAGAGACTGTATTTTTGTTTGCTGTCTCAATGTATTCAACAATTTTCTTTACCTCACATAAATATACATTCTTTAGCCCTTTATCTCTACATAAAGTATGAACTATTCATGCTTTTTCTTGCATCTTCTTTCCATTTTGTACTATAGTCTTTTTTTTCTTTTTTATATAAGATTTTATTAACATTGATTTTTACAACGTATTTCAAATGTCATGTTTAATAAACAAGTATTCAAGAAGGGAATCTCTTTATACAATCGCTGGCACATAGATTTTAGAACATAATTAAAATTAAGCTGAGGGTTTGTATGTCATATATATATATATATAAATCTTTGTAATAAAACATATCATCTATAGAGTATATAGCCCATCACAGATTTTTTTTTGCTAGTACAGAGCCTTGAACTCAGGGCCTGGACACTGTCCCTGGGTGTTCTCAAGGCTTGAGAGCTATCACTTGAGCCACAGCATTATTTCTGACTTTTTTCTACGTATGTGGCATCGAGGAATCAAACCCTGGTCTTCGTGCATGCTAGGGAGCAGTCTTACCACTAGGCTAAACTCCCAGCCCCCATCATAGATTTTTATATCTATGTAGTTAAGTTTTTTTCTTTTTTTCATATGTTTTATTGTAATTAATAGAAGGGTTATGTATCGTAGTCTTATACATGTATATGTACAATTTTATTAGCCCACTGCATAGTGTAAATATTATGAAGTAATATAGTATGTAATAATTGGTCAGTATAAAATATTATAGATGATCATAAATAATATATACAGAATCTCAGAAATCATTTTCTTTCTCACCTAATTAGTAATAGTGAATGAAGCTGGGCATAGTGGCTCATGCCTCTAATCCTCGTTACTCAGGAGGCTGAGATCTGAGGATCGCCGTCCAAAGCCAGCCTTAGCACTAAAGTCTGTGAGACTCTTATATCATATTAACCACTAGAAAAACTGGAAGTGGCACTGTGGTTCAAGGGGTAGGGCAGAACCTTGGGCTGCAGAGCTCAGGAGCAAGGCCCAGGCCCAGAGTTCAAGTGATAAACAAAAAATACTTAATGATATGGAATCAAAATCGAATAACTGATAAATTCACAAGGCTCATTTAAAATAGACCTACTGAATAGAACAGTAGCAACAGAGAAAAACAGATTGAAAGTTGAAAAACAAAATATAATAGTTAAATTTTATTTACATGTTCAAACCCATAACAAATTAAATATGCACAATTAAGTAAATATAAAGAAGATCTAAGAAATATTGGCTCGATGATTTCTCTCATGTGTAATAATTAGTATATATCAAGGATTTTTCTAGCAGAGGATCACAATAGCTCAAAAGCCATGTACATATGGCCATACAGGAAGAGGCTAAGTGAAATGAACTCCAGGATATGGAAACAAGAGGTTTATCTTTCTGTGTTTCTTAAGGTACAATGAAGGTGATTTCTTTTCTCTTTTTTTCCATTATGGTTTATCTCATGTTTTTATTGCATCTGACTTTGGCAACTGGTATATTGCATACACATTTGTTCATTTAAAATAGGGAAGGGAAGGAGGAAAAATAAGACTATTGGAGGGGGTGAGGGCAGGAAAAGTGGGAAAAAAAACATGGGAAGGGATAACAATATTCAAGAAGTAATTTAACCACTATCTGAAGGACGTAACTGCAACCCTTCTCTATATTGCCGCAAGAAAAAAGAATTAATGCTACTTAAATGTTTGAATTCACAACAAATTAAATATGCACAATTAAGTCAATATAAAGAAGATCTAAGTTGCAAAACTGTATAACTGAGAACTGCACTAGAATCTTTGACTTACGCCTTTCCAATTTGTTGAAAATAACCTCAGGTGATTTGCATGTGCATAAGTGTTACATAATTGGTTATCACCCTATGAAACATTCTAAATTAATTTCATGAGTTAAAGTATTTTATACTCTGACTTCACTATTATAAAACTAAAATCTACCACAATTTAGAATACAAAACTATTTGTTGGCCTAGGAATTAAGAAAAAATACCTACTATAGACTCAAGTTAAATTCAAAAAGTTTATTCAAGTTAATTCAAGTGTTGCTCGCTGAACTGATTAAGCACCTGCAGAAAAATAAAGTGGGAGCCTTCTATGTCACCCTGCACCAGGATTAATTGTAAATGGATCAAAGACCTTGAGGTAAAAGCAGATAACCTGAAAATTTTACAAGAAGGAATAGGAGATACCCTACGTCTCCTTGGCACAGGTCAAACTTTATTAATAAAGAACCAGAAACACAACAAATTAAAGAAAGTTTAGACAATTGGTACTGCACTAAACTGCAGAATTTCTGTATGGCAAAGGACATAGCTAGCTAGCCCACAGAGAAGGAGAAGATCTTCACTAACCATACAACAAAGACATCACATCCAAAATACATCTACAGCTCAAAAAATTGAATCACTCGAAAACAAATCTTTAAAGAAATAACCATCTCATAAAATGATGGGCCAAAGACTTAAAGAGAATCTTCACTGAAGAAGAAATAAGAATGACCAAGAGACATATGAAGAAGTGTTCAACATCACTGGCCATAAAAGAAATGCAGTACAAATCAAAACAACTTTGAGATTCCATCTCATTCCACTTAGAATGACCACAGTCAAGAAATCTAATAACAACAGAAGCTGGTGGGGAGGTGGCCAGGAGAGATCGCTACTACATTTTGGTGGGAGTGGGAGCATATTCAACCACTGTGGAAAGCTGTATGGTGATTACTCAAAAGACTAAACATAGAGCTCCCCTATGACACTGCGATTCCACTCCTTGGCATTTCTCAGATGTATTATTGGTAAATATCATTTCCTAGTTGGTTGGCTGTCTCTCTACTTTTGTGACTATGCTTTCATCTGTACAGAAACATTTTATTTTTAGGTAGTCCCATTTATCAAGTCCCTCTACAATCTGTTGTGACCCAGGGATTCTGTTCAGGAATCTTTTGCCTGAGCCTTTGGTTTCCAGTGTCTCTCCTACTCTATCATGTAGCAGTTTCACGGATTCTGGCCTGACATTGAGGTCTTTGATCCACTTTGAGATAATGCTTATGCATGGCAAAAGGCTAGGGTCAAGTTTTAGTTTTCTGCATGTAGCTGCCCAGTTTTGCTAGCACAAATAATTGAATAGACTGTGTTTGTTCTACAGTATATCTTTGGCTCCTTTGTCAAATAGAAGTTGCCTATAGGTATGTGGTTCTATTTCTGGGTCTTCTATTCTGTTCTACTGATCTTCTGGTCTGTTTTTGTGCCAATACCAAGCAGTTTTTGTTATTAGGTCTCTATAGTAGAGTTTGAAATCTGGTATTGTAATACCACCAGCATTGCTCTTTTTGCCTAGAATTGTTTTGGCTATTCTAGGTCTTTTCTTGTTCCATATGAATCTTTGGATTGTATCTTCAATTTAAGTAAATAACGTCTTTGGGATTTTGACGGAAATTGCATGGAATTTGTATATCAATTTTGGCAATATAGCTATTTTCACTATGTTGGTTCTCCCTAGCCATGAGGATGGGATGTCTTTCCATTTCCTAGTGTCCTCTTTAATTTCTTTCACAAACCATTAACTAAATGGGCAAGGGAACTAAAGAGAGACTTATCAGAAGAAGAGATTAAAATGGCAGAAAAGCATATGAGAAAATGTTCATCATTTATGGTCATAAAGGAAATGCAAATAAAAACAACCCTAAGATACCACCTTACCCGAACAAGAATGGCCAAGATTTTGAACTCAGATAGTGACAGTTGCTGGCAGGGTTGTGGAGAAAACAGAACCCTACTACACTGCTGGTGGGATTGTGAACTAGTTCAGCCACTCTGGAAAGCAGTGTGGAGGTTTCTTAAAGAACTGAAAATTGACCTTCTCTATGATCCTGCCATACCACATCTGGGCATCTACCCTGAACATCATAACCCAAGATATGATAAGGACACCTGCTCAGCTATGCTTATCTCTGCACTATTCACAATAGCCAGGCAATGGAAACAATCCAGTTGCCCTACTGCAGATGAATGGATACAGAAAATGTGGTATATATATATATATATATATATATATATATATATATATAATGTATATATACACAATGGAATTCTACCTAGCCATCAGACAAGATAAAATAATGGCATTCGAAGGGAAGTGGATGAATCTAGAGCGAATCATGTTGAGTGAGACAAGTCATGACCAAAGGAACAAAAGGAGCATGGTATCCTTAATATGTGGCTATTAGATCCTAAGAGTACAAGAGCGAGTACTCAATATTTGCATACCCAATGCTATGGACATGGTATTGGAAATATAAACATAACTACATAGACATAAAAACCTATGACTCTATTGATACAATGTTTTACTATGTAGATTAATATGTATCTATGATATACAAACCCTTAGTCTAATTTTGATTATGTTCTAAAAACTAAGTGCCAGTGATTGTAGAGATTCCTTTCTTGAACACTTGTTTGTTAAACATGTCATTTGAAATACGATGTAAAAAATAGTGTTAATAAATTCTTTAATAAGTAAAAAAAATTGAAAAAAAATTATCTCTCTTGATTTGGATATTTAGATTGGAAGGAAGAGAAAAATTATATGTGCTTATGCTAAATGAACATAATATCTACAAAGCAATGCTAATAAATATTTTTGAGATTTAATATATACATAAAATAAAAATCCTTCAAACCATGCTGGGACTTTGGCCTAGTGGTAGAGTGCTTACTGAGCATGCATGAAGCCTCAGGTTCGATTCTTAAGTACCACATACATAGAAAAAAAAACAGAAATGGTGCTTTGGCTCAAGTGGTAGAACTCTAATCTAGAGAAAGCCCAAGGATGGCACTCAGGCCCTGAATTCAAGCCCTGGGACTGGCAAAAACGTCCTTCAAACTATAATATGAAAGCCTGAATTAATAAAAAGTAGATAAAGGATGCTGATGTCATTTCTTGCAGAGGGGTAAAATTTCAAAATCATATTATACTATAATTAGGTAAGGAAATATATCACTAAAATAGTAGCAAAACAAAGTTAATTTTTACATTGTAAAAGATTTATAGATTAAAAAATAAATGGACTATAAGTATATAATAAATACAGTCATTGAATGACTATGGAAATTAGAGAATCTAAAAGAAACTAAAAAATTCATCTATGTGTGTGTGTGTGTGTGGGGTGTGTTTGTGCGCACACAACATGAAGATCTTATACAATTTGATCATGTCAGTAATAGTAATGAAATTAAATTTGCAATCATATGTCCCCTACCAAAAAAAGCTTGGGATCAGAAACACCTAGCCTCAGTATTGACCTCTATAAGGCATTTAAAGAAGTAATTCTAATCCAGTAGTTGCTTCAAATATTAGAAAAACAATTAATGAAATCAGATTTTGATAAGCCCAGTGTGTGTGTGTGTGTGTGTGTGTGTGTGTGTGTGTGTGTGTGTGTGTGTGTATGTGTGTGTTTGTGTGTGTGTATGCACACAGGCAGCAATGGAATTTGAAATCAGGGACTTGAGCTCCCAGACTGAGCTTTTTCACTCATGATTGACATTCTACCACATGATCCCCTCAACTCCAGTTCTGGACTTTCTGATTTATTGGAGATAACATTCTTGAGAGATTGTTTGCCTCGGCTGGCTTTGAACTATATTCCTCAAATCTCAGCTTACAGCTAAGCATATAGCTTTGATCCACCAATGCTCATTTATTTTTATTTTTTTCTGTTGAAGCATTTGGTAATTAATAAAATGTCTAAAACAAGGTGAAAAGAAAATTATGTCAAATATTGTAAATGTTGTAGTTTTAGTATACTAGTATTAATGAGGGCATTATACTCTTCTAACAGTTCCTGATACCTACATTTCCTGCAAAAATATGTGTATATACATTCACAAAAATAAATACAAATATGTTCATAACAATTTTAATCACAAAGCAAGGAAGATAGAATCAAGCATAATTTACATTTATATTAGAATAGCAAAATATATCCTAACATAGTAAAATGATAAAATATTATTCTACAATAAAATTGACTATAAATTTATAATAATATAAAAGTTTTCATAACTTTACTGGAGAATTTTCTGAAAGATTTCAAATAAATGATATATTAATCAGTAATAGAAATAACAGTAAAGACAGATGCCCCTCAGTTGATGAGTGAATCAACAAGATATGGTATTTATACACAATGGAATTCTATGCTGCTATCAGAAAGAACAACATCACACCATTTGTAAGGAAATGGAAAGACTTAGAAAAAATTATGTGAAGTAAAGCCAGACTCAAGGGAAAATAGGCTCAATGGTTTCCCTCATTTGTCATAATCAGTAGAAACCTGGGGCTCTCCTAACAGACATTTACTATAGAACAAAACCTAGATATATAAGGCCATATAGTATGAGGCTAAATGAAAGGACTTCCAGGATATAGAAACAAAAGCCATATAATGAGTGATTGTTGTCCTTAAAGTATCATGTTACCTCTCATCTCTTTTGCTGTCCCTTGGTTATGTCATTACAATATTTCACCTTGTTATCTGATATGTTGTGTATATACTTATTTGGTTATTTGAAATCAGATAGGGAAGGGGGGAAAAAGATGGGGGCGGGGCTGGGGTTGGGAAATGGAGACCAAGGCATGAGAAAGAGTATAAATGTTTGTGAAGTTCACCTTCTATCTGGTGAATATAATGTAACCTATTAATTACAATAAAAATATATGGAAAAATAGTAAAGAGGTAAATTTGTTCTACGAACTTTGTGGTATGAGTCGAAATATCACAGTGAAATCTTCACAATCAGCAGGGGTGTTTTGGTGGCAGTATATTTTTTTCATATATTTTTTATTGTAATTAATTGAAGGGTTACATGATATTCGCCAGATAGATGATGCATTCATTCCCATACATTGATACCCTTTCACATGTCTTGGTCCCCATTTCCCTCCCCCCACCCCCACCCCTCATCTTGTTTTCCCCCGTTCCCTAACCAATTTCAAATAACCAAATACAAATATATCCAATATATCAGGTAACAAAGTGAGATACTGTAACAATATGAGATAACCAAGGGGCAGCAAAAGTGATGAGAGATAACATAGTACCTTAAGAACAACAATCATTCATTATATGGCTTATGTTTACATCATATTTTAAATGACAAGTTTAACAAACAAATATTCAAGGAGAGAATCTCTAATTACAATCTCTGGGACTTAGAATTTAGAACTTAGTCAAAATTAAGCTAAGGGTTGTATGTCATAGAAACATTAATTTATGAAATAAAACATTATGTCTATAGAGTCATAGGTTTATATGTCTATATAGTTATGTTTGTATTTCCATTACCATGTCTATAGCTTTGGGTATGAAGTTATTGAGTCCTCGCTCTTGTACTCTTTGGATTTAATAGCCGCATATTAAGGATACCATGCGCCTTTTGTTCCTTAGGTCTTGACTTGTCTCACTCAACATGATTCGCTCTAGATTCATCCACTTCCCTTCGAATGCCATTATTTTATCTTGTCTGTTGGCTAGGTAGAATTCCATTGTGTATATATACCACATTTTCTGTATCCATTCATCTGCAGTAGGGCATCTGGATTGTTTCCATTGCCTGGCTATTGTGAATAGTGCAGAGATGAACACAGCTGAGCAGGTGTCTTTATAATATCCTGGGTCATGCTGTTCAGGATTGATGGCCAGAAGTGGTATGGCGGGATCATAGGGAAGGTCAATTTTCAGTTCTTTAAGGAACCTCCACACTGCTTTCCAGAGTGGCTGAACTAGTCTACATTCCCACTAGCAGTGCAGTAGGGTTCCTTTTTCTCCACAACTCTGCCAGCAACTGTCATTGTCTGAGTTCAAAATCTTGGCCATTCTTGTTGGGTAAGGTGGTATCTTAGAGCTGTTTTTATTTGCATTTCCTTTATGACCATAGATGATGAACATTTTCTCATGTTTTTTCTGCGATTTTAATCTCTTCTTCTAATAGGTCTCTCTTTACTTCCCTTGCCCATTTAGTGAATGGTTTATTGGGTTTTGGGGGGATTAGTTTCTTAAGTTCCCTGTAGATACTAGATATTAAGCATTTGTCAGATGTATTGTCAGTGAATATCTTTTCCCAGTTGGTTGGCTGTCTCTCTACTTTTGCAACTATGTTTCTGTACAGAAACTTTTTATTTTTAGGTAGTCCCTGTCGGGAGCAAGAGTGGAATCAAACTGTACTTTGATTTGCATCAGATAATTGCTTGATTGTCTTATTGTTTTTTGGCCTTCTCCTGTTCAATTGATCTGAGATTTACCATATGAATGTAACCCCCAACAGTTCCCTGATTAACCATCTGGATGTAACACCTGGCAGTGCCCTGGTCTCAAGAAGGGATATAAACTTTGAGTTGAGAATAAATGGGGCGCTGCAGTTTTTGCCTGGGCTGCAGACCTCCCGGACCCGATGTGTTTGTCTCTCTTCTAATTTTTCCAGTCCCTGCCCCCTATTTCAGGAACCCCAATTTGCTGCCGGTAGGCCCCGGCAGTCCCATTTATCGAGTCTCTCTCCAATCTGTTGTGACCCTGGGATTCTGTTCAGGAATCTTTTGCCTGTGCCTATGAGTTCCAGTGTCTCTCCTACTTTTCATGTAGCAGTTTCACGGTTTCCAGTCTGACCTTGAGGTCTTTGATCCACTTTGAGTTAATGCTTGTGCATGGTGAAAGGATAAGTTCAATTTTTAGTTTTCTGCCTGTTGTTGCCCAGTTTTGCCAGCACCAATAAGTGAATAGACTGTGTTTGTTCTACAGTGTATCTTTGGCTCCTTTGTCAAAAAGAAGTTGCTTATAGGTATGTGGTTCTATTTCTGGGTCTTCTATTCTGTTCTACTGATTTTCTGGTCTGTTTTTGTGCCAATACCAAGCAGTTTTTGTTATTATGGCTCTATAGTAGAGTTTGAAGTCTGGTATTGTAATACCACCAGCATTGCTCTTTTTGCCTAGAATTATTTTGGCTATTCTAGGTCTTTTCTTGTTCCATATGAATCTTTGGATTATATCTTCTATTTCTGTAAAGAATGTCTTTGGGATTTTGATGGGGATTGCATTGAATTTGTATATCAATTTTGGCAGTATAGCCATTTTCACTATGTTGGTTCTCCCTACCCATGAGGATGGGATGCCTTTCCAGTTCCTGGTGTCCTCTTTCATTTCTTTCATTAGGCTTTTATAATTTTCATGGAATGATTCCTTTACATCTTTGGTTAAGTATATTCCTAAGTATTTTATTCTTTTGGGGGCTATTGCGAATGGGATCATTTTCTTGATTTGGCCTTCTGTTTGTGTATTGTTGGTGTACAAGAAGGCTACTGACTTCTGAAGATTGATTTTGTATCCTGCCACTTTGCTAAAGTGGTTTATTAATTCTAGAAGTTTGGGAGTGGAGTTTGTTGGGTCACTCAAGTATAGGATCATGTCATCTGCGAATAGGGATAGTTTAATTTCTTCTTTCCCTATGTGGATCCCTTTGATGTCCTTTTCTTTCCTTATTGCTCTGGCTAAGAGTTCCTGCACTATATTGAAGAGAAGTGGACAGAGTGGGCAACCCTGTCTAGTTCCTGATTTTAAGGTGAATGGTTCTAGTCTTTCACCATTTAGTATAATACTGGATGTAGGTTTTTCATATATGGCTTTCACTATTTTGAGGAATGTACCTCTTATTCCTATTTTTTCTAGTGCTTTCAACATGAATGGATGTTGTATTTTGTCAAATGCCTTCTGTGCGTCCAGAGAAATTATCATATGATTCTTATCCTTAGCTCTATTGATACGATGTATTACATTGATTGATTTGCGAATGTTAAACCAGCCTTGCATTTGTGGGAGGAAGCCCACTTGATAATAGTGCATGATTTTTAAAATTTGTTTCTGGATTCTGTTGGCTAATATTTTATTGAGGAGTTTTGCGTCTGTGTTCATTAGAGAGATAGGTCTGCAGTTTTCTTTTTTTGTTGGGTCTTTCCCTGGTTTGGGGATGAGAGTAATATTAGCTTCATAAAACGAGTTTGGTATTCCTCCTTCTGTTTCTATTTCTCAGAAGAGTTTCAAGAGAATAGGTGTTATTTCATCTTTAAACGTCTTGTAGAATTCCGCAGTGAATCCATCTGGACCTGGGCTCTTTTGGGTTGGCTTTTCCCTGATTGCTTCCACAATTTCGTTGTAAGAAATTGGTCTGTTCAATTTGTTTACCTCATCGTTGTTCAGTGTGGGTAGCCTATATTTATTTAAGAAATCATCCATTTCTATTAGATTTTCTTGTTTCTTTGAATATATGCCCTGGTAGTACCTATTCATTATGGACTGGATTTCTTGGGAATCAGTTGTGACTGTTCCTGTGGGGTCTCTAATCTTGTTTATTTGAGTGTCCCCTTTCCTTTTTTTGATTAATCTTGCCAAGAGTCTGTCTATTTTGTTGACTCTTTCAAAGAACCAACTTTTTGATTTATCAATTTTTGTGTATAGTAGATCTTATTTCAATCTCTGAAATTTCTGATTTTATTTTTGTTATTTCTGTCCTTCTAGTTGTTTTAGAATTAACTTTTTCTTGCTCCTCTAGGTATTTCAGTTTTTTTTTAAGGTTATTTATGTGCTCTTCTTCTGTCTTTTTAATATGCGCTCCTAGTGCGATAAATTTGCCTCTTAGAACTACCCTTGCTGTGTCCTATAAGTTCCTTTGTGATGTTTCTTGATTGTCATTACATTCAAGGAAGTTTTTAATTTCATTTCTGATCTGATCTGTTACCCAGGAGTTATTCAGAAGTGTGTTGTTCAGTTTTCATGTGATTGAATGTTTTTTGACTTTGACTGCATTGTTCAGAATTTGTCTGACTCCACTGTGGTCTGATAGAGTACATGGGATTATATCAGACCTCTTGTATCTGCTTAAATTTTCTGTATGAACTATTATATGATCTATTTTGAAGTGTGTTCCATGTGCTGCTGAGAAAAATGTAAAAAGTTTCGCCGTTGGGTGGAAGACTCTATGTATATCTGTTAAGCCCCGCTGGGCTATGGTGTCATTTAAGTCGATGGTGTCTTTGCCTAACTTTTGTTGAGTTAACCTGTTATTTGTTGAGAGTGGTGTATTGAGGTCTCCTACTATGATTGTGTTTGAGTCTATCTTGTTCTGTAATTCTAAAAGAGTTTGTTTGCCGAATTTGGCTGCTCCCGTGTTGGGGGAGTAGATGTTTATAACTGTAATATTATGGGCATGGATTGTACCCTTTACTAATATATAATGGCCATCTCTATCTTTATGTACTGATTTTACTGAGAAGTTAATTTTGTCGGAGATTAAGATTGCTACTCCTGCTTTTTTTGCATGGTGCATTGGAGTGGAAAATTCGTTTCCATCCTTTCACTTGGAATTTGTTTCTGTCTTTGGCAGTGAGGTGGGTTTCTTGGAGGCAACACATGGATGGGTGGTGTTTCTTAATCCAGTCTGCTGCTCTGTGTCTTTTGATTGGATTGTTCAGCCCGTTCACATTTAGGGAGATTATGGAGAAGTGGTCAGTGTCCATTGTCATTATTTATTTTTAGTTCTAAGTTTCTCTCTCTCTCTTTTTTCCCCTTTTGTGTTTAGTGAGTTATGATGTTTGCTTCTTGATGGGTGTTCTTGATGTTCTAAAATTTGTTCTCGATTAATTAGTATTCTTTGTAATGCTAGTTTAGTGTGCACGTATTCATAAAGCTTCTCTTTGGAGTGAAATATTCTTGTTTCTCCCTGAAATGTAAATGCTAGTTTTGCTGGCTATATCAGTCTGGGTTGGCAGTTGTTGGTCTTCAGGACATCAGTGATGTTTTTCCAAGCTTTTCTTGCATTAGGTTTTGCGTGGAGAGATCTGCTGTAATTCGAATGTTCTTCCCATTATAATATAGCTCCTTCTTTGTTTTTGCAGCATTTAAGATCAATTCCTTGGTATTCGGGACTAGTGTCTTTACTATGATATGTCTAGATGAGTTCTTTCTAGGATCTTGCCTGTTTGAGGTCCTGAAACCTTCAATCATGTGAGTCTTTTTCCTTTTGAAGTTGGGGGAGCTCTCTGCTATGATTTTGGTGAATAAAGGTTGCATACCTTTGTCCTGAAATTCGGCCCCCTCCTCAATCCCTATTATACGAAGATTAGACTTCTTTGCTGCATCTGCCAGTTCCTGAATCTCTCTCTGGTAGATTCTGACTGATTTTTCCAAGGTGGCGATTCTCTGTTCCAGCTCTTTTGTTTTATCTTCCGTTTCTTATGTTCTATTCTCCATCTCTGTCAATTGCCACACCCACTCCAGTGGAGTCTGTGCAGCATGGAGCAGAAAGAGCTTGAATGGCTGCCAGTCCTGAGGTTCGCACCAACGGTGATCAGGCCTCCTGGAGGTCCCTGGCAGAGACCGGGACATATGCATGGAATGCTCATAATGCTGGGTGCTGGGATTCTTTTATCACTCTTTTCATTTCTGATAGTTGATGGTATGGCAGTAATATTCTGTGCCAGCTACTGGCCTAAACAATTAATTGAGCGACTAGATGCTCCAGGAACTAAAAGTGCATGCCCGGCTACTCTGGTGCAAGACACACCCACAGCAGCCTTGATGACCTCAATGCATTCTATTAATAATAAGACAGAATTAGAAACTAAAACGGAAAACATGATCTTTGAATTAGTAATAAATGTTAGTTTGCCTGAATATGCCTTTAATGCATCTGCATTACTTGTGTAAATGTTGCAAGTACATAATGAATCATATGGGAAAGGATTAGAAGGGCTAGAGCACCGTGGTGTGCTCTAACTGAACAGCAACAATGGACTCTTAGGTTTAAGGTTTTACAATTCCTGGCACAGGGTAATAATTACTAACTTAGAAACAGAATCATAGGAAGAACTAGAAAACAGATGGTAAACAAAGCTAATAGTGATTAATGCCAAGGCGGATGACGCCTAACCATAATGTCTGACTTATTAACCATGGCTTCTTAGAATGAAGGGAGAAGTTTCTTTTCTACTCAGAAAAATGTACCCTGTAACCATTCTTAAACGTGATTGTAATCTTTTGACCTTATGCCAACTGAAAGAAACTACTCCTACTTTGACTGTATATAATCTCACACTCAACAAGTAAAACTTCGCAGCAGATTTCAAACCTCCCTTGCGTTTGTGTCTGTCTGTCATCGCCGAATCCATTCCTGACCTGTGAATCCAGACTTGGTCTCCCCGCATTCCCGCTGAGTCGGTCTGCGGCAAGTGGCGCCCGAACAGGGACCTGACTGGACAGGTAACACTTTATCCTTTCTTTTCTCTTTTTCCAAGGAGTGGATAGGCTCTCACCAAGGGAACTGCAGTCCCGCCAGTAAAACAAGGGAGACTGGTGAAGGGTGAGCAAGATTAATCATGGGGCGATCAGGAACTAAAGGACAGAAACTTTTTGTTTCAGTTCTCAAGCACATGTTAACAGAACGAGGTCTAAAAGTCTCGGGTGCTACAGGCAGAGAATTTTACGCACTCTGCCAAGACCTCATTCGTCCTTTAAGGAAACAGGTTCATTGCAAGACTATGTAAAAGCATGTGCTGACGCCTCACCCGCGGTAGTGCAAGGAATGGCCTACGCGGCAGCTAGGAAAGGTCAAACTTTTCAGTCATATGTCAAGCAGACATATGGGGGTGGAGGACCTAAGAAAGGGCCTCAACCTACTTGTTTTGAATGTGGAGAATCAGGACATATGAAAAAGGATTGCTCTAGCAAAAAACAGGGAGGAACATACAAAAAGAATCCTCCAGGAATATGTCCCCAATGCCAGAGAGGAAGGCATTGGAAAAATAAATGTAAATCAAAATTCTGCAAATACGGAAGTAAAATAGAAGAAGTCAAGGAATCAAAAAACTAGAGAAGGGGCAGCCTCTCAGCCCCGATACAAGAGAGGAAAAGGAGGGCAAGGCCAACAGTCAAGCCCTTAACCCAGAGGCTCCAGAATTCACAATACATAATTTGCCTAGAGCCAGTCCAGGAAGTGCAGGCTTAGATGTAGCGGTAGGCAAGGATGTAATCCTGTCTGTGGAAGATGGGGTTCAACTGGTGCCTACTTCGGTTCAAGGAACTCTACCCTCAGGAATTACAGGATTGTTACTGGGACGAAGTTCTAACTTTAAATTGGGGATTGAAGTGCTTCCTGGAGTGATTGATTCTGACTTTACTGGAGAAATTAAAATCATGGCTAAAAGTGTTAAAGGAACAGTAGTCCTAAGAAAAGGACAAAGAATAGCACAATTACTTTTGCTTCCTTATTTAAAATTACCTAATCCAGAGTTGTCAAAGGAAAGAGGTCAGGGCTCTTTCAGGTCAACTGATACAGTAGCTTGGGTTACGGAAATAGGAAAGGATAGGCCTTTTCTGTCTGTAAAAATCAATGGAAAAACTTTTAAGGGTATTTTAGATACAGGAGCAGATAAGACTTGTATTGCAGGAAAAGATTGGCCTCAAGCTTGGCCAGTAATAAAAACTTCCTCTTCATTACAGGGATTGGGAATGGCTTCTAATGTAGCAAAAAGTGCAGAACTCCTACGCTGGGAAGTGGATGGGAAAAAGGGAACCATCCATCCTTATGACATTCCCTCATTGCCCTTCTCCTTATGGGGAAGAGACATAATGACAGAAATGAACGTTAAGCTATTTACAGATTCAGACATTGATGAACAATATTTTTCATAGGGGCCATTGAGGCTACATTATTTGCAGATCAAATATCTTGGAAATCTGAAGAGCCTGTATGGCTTAATCAATGGCCCCTTACCATAGAAAAAATACAGGCCATAGAAACTATTGTTCAAAAACAGTTAAACTCAGGACATTTGGAAGAGACTACTAGTCCCTGAAATACTCCTATCTTTGCCATAAAAAAGAAATCTGGTAAATGGAGATTATTACAAGATTTAAGAGCAGTAAATGCAACCATGCATGACATGGGCGCATTGCAGCCAGGACTGCCAAATCCAGTAACAATTCCAAAAGATTGGAAAATTACAGTCATAGATTTACAAGACTGCTTCTTTACAATAAAATTACATCCTGAGGATTGTAAGAGATTTGCATTCAGTGTACCATCAGTAAATTTTATAAGACCCTACAAAAGATATCAATGCAAAGTGTTACCTCAAGGAATGAAAAATAGTCCTACATTATGTCAAAAATTTGTGGCCAATGCTATTGAACCAGTAAGACAATTTCCTAATGTTTATCTAATTCATTATATGGATGATATTTTACTTGCAGCAAAAATTTATGGGGAATTACAGGAGTCTTTAATTTTATTATTAGAATCATTGCAGAATAATGGGCTAGTTGTCACTCCTGACAAAATTCAATACCAGTTACCTATAAGATATCTAGGGCATGTTATTCATGAACAAAAAATAACATCACAGAAATTACAGATTCGCAGGGATTCTCTACTTACTCTAAATGACTTACAAAAGGTTTTAGGAAATATCAATTGGATAAGACCTCAGCTAAAATTATCTGCTGGAGAATTAAAGCTACTCTTTGAATTGTTACAGGGTGATTCTGCCCCTAATTCTCCTCGAACCCTTAATAAAGCAGCTGCACTGTGGGCCTAAATCAGAGGCCTGGGTGGTCAAGGGACGCCTTGACCCCCCCTCCCCTTCTGAGTTTCTTGTCAATAACAAGGCATACTTGAGAGTCCCACCAGTAAGACATGTCTAAATCTAAAAATAACTGTTTGGTGAAAAACATTCATTTGAGCTCATGTTTTTTGTGTTAAGTGTATCAGATTGAGTCCAATTTTCTTGTTATATGTCAATGTCTGATTATTTAAAAGTCTCCATTTCTCTGTCTTGTTCGTGTCACATGTTCTTCCTTGTCCAGTTTTGTCTTTAAAATTGGTACCATTTTTAAGTATGGATCCTTATGGTTTTTCTGTGCATACTCAAGCACACATCCTTGTTATTTATTTGAACATTTCTGGGCCTAGCATGGCCACTCCCCCATGTCTGCAGTTGTAACAAGCCCTGGAAAAATAAATTCCAGCTAAGTTGCCTTGCAAAAAGTTTTGTTTTGAACCTGGTTCTCACCTGTAAGAGTAAAATTGGCAAAACTGTCTTGACACAAACTTCCGGAAAATGAACGGCCGATATTATTTTTGCGCGCTTTATAATCTTTGAGTATGAATGTGTGTGAATGAGTGAGTGAACATGTTCAAGGTTAAATTGTCAGCATGCTGTATAAAACAATGGATAAATTTATACTTAAACACAAAGACAATTGGGTAAATCTAAACTTAAAACTTCAAGAAAAATATTAGGTTTGAATGTTTTACAATGTCTCAAAGGATTACTACATTGGTTTAAAGAGAAATTAGTAAAAAAGTACTTTTCTAAAGACCCCAAAAAAAAATATAATAAAAAATCTGGTTTTGTAATACTTAGAGCTGTTTACATTGTAAACATTGTATCCTGTTTAACCCAGAAGTATTAGGGAATTTGGGATTTATTACCTTTAAAATTTGGAGACATGTATTAGAGATTTAAATGTAAAATTGTTCATTAATGTCAGAAACTTTGCCTGTCTGTCTTTTCTTGCAGACTGACTGCAAGTCAGTCTGGAAGTCTGATGATAACTTTTGGTGCACTGATGTTTGTAATTCTTGCATTAGGGAAAAACTGTTATTTGAGTTTAAACTGTTGATGGAGTTCTAGGCAGTAATAATCTAAACTGCAGAATAAAACAAAAAGCCTCTTCTAAAGGCAAAGGGAGAGACCTGGGCCCTAGGGGGCCTGGAGGCAAAGGGAATTCCTTTAGCCTTAAAGGTTTTTCAAATGCAAATAAAGATCAAAGTGTTAAGAGTTTAAGTTACAAAGTGTAAAAGTTAAAGAAAAGTAGAAATGGTTTCTGAACAAAATTTAAAAGTAAAGTTGTCCTAAAGTTTTGTTTCTAAAAAAGAAACAAGGAAAATTAGGACTATCAAAATGGTTACTTAATTGCTATTTCAGCTTACTCTTGTAAATTACTTTATAGCAATCTCCAGCAGGCCCATGGAGAAGGTCAGAAACCCTTATTCAAATGTAATTTTGGCTCTTACCAGGTTCCAGGTAAGATCATACTTAGAGTATTTCTGAGTTGACCACCTTGTTGCTTTAATTGGAGTAACATGGGCTTTTGTAGGACTCATTAATCTAATAGCCGCAACTTTGAGCCTGCCCGGACAAAGCAAAGTCCCTGTTCAGGTGCCAGTTGCCGGAGCCAGCCGGCAACAAACCAGGGTTCGCAGATTGGGGTTCCTGAAATAGGGGGCAAGAACTAAGAAAAAATAGAAGAGAGACAGACACACCGGTCCGGGATGTCTGCAGCCCAGGTAAAGCCTGCCCGTTTATTGTCAACTCCAACTTATATCCCTTCTTGAAACCAGGGAACTTCCAGCTGTTACATTCATATGGTAAATCTCAAGTAATTTAAACAGAATAAGGCCATAAAACAATAAGACAATAAAGCCATGGTCTAATGCAAATCAAGGTACAATTTAATTCTACTCTGACTCCCAACAAAAAGGCATTGGCTATTACAGAGCAAAGACTGAGTACTTCCTTTGTTAAACAAATAGACTATAGCCAACCATGGGACTTAATTATAATAAGCACTGCTTATACCTCTACAGAATGTTTGTGGCAAAATGGAATTTTAGAGTGGATACATTTGCCCCATATACAAAATAAAGTAATTTCTGGATTTGATTATCTGTGTGCACAACTAATAATCAAAGGTAGGGTGAGGTCAAAAGAATTATTTGGACAAGAGTTTTGTAAATTAATTTTGCCTTACACTAAACAACAATTTGTCTTTATATTATAAGAAAGTAATAATATAGGAATAGCATTATTAAATTTTAGAGGAATCATTGGATTCCACATGCCACAGAGTCCCATTTTAAGGTTTGTTCAAGAAACTCCTGTGATTTCTCCTCATTTATGGTCTTCTGTTCCCTTATCAAATACTATCACAGTATTTACAGATGGTTCCTCTAATGGAAAATCTGTGGTAGTAGAACCTAGTCATCCTCCTTTAATTAAATATCAAAATAACCTTTCTGCACAAAAGGCAGAAATCGTTGCAGTCATCATGGCCTTTCAACATTATCACGAGCCTTTAAATATATATACAAATTCTAAATATGTATCTACTTGTTTTCCTACTTTAGAAACAACTGTAATTGCAGAAAAAAAACCTGACATTTACAATATGTTATTAGAATTGCAAAATCTTATTAGACAAAGAAATCATAAATATTATACTGGGCATATTAGAGGTCATTCTAACCTTCCAGGACCATTAGCTATGGGAAATGCTCTTGCAGATCATTACACAAAAATATTTCTAGCCCTAGAACAAGCACAAAAGAGTCATAATATACATCATCAGAATGCCACGGCTCTAAGACATATGTTTCAAATCACTAGAGAACAGGCCAGGGAAATAGTTAAACAATGTAGATCATGTCCTAATATTGGAAACGTCCCTCAAATGGGCATAAATCCCCAAGGATTAAAACCTTTAGCCGTCTGGCAAATGGATGTGACACATGTCCCAGAATTTGTTAATTACAGTATGTGCATGTTGCAATAGATACCTATTCTCATATGGTATATGCCTCGGCCAGAACTGGAGAAGCTGTAAAAGATGTTGTTCAACACCTTACTACTAGCTTCGCATATATGGGAAAGCCATTTAAAATAAAAACTGATAATGCTCCAACTTATACTTCAAAATCTTTCTTGCAATTTATAAATAATTGGGGCATAGGTCATACCACCGGAATTCCTTACAACCCTCAAGGACAAACTATAGTTGAACGTACTCATCAAACACTAAAGGCACAAATATCTAAAATAAAAAATACTAATTCATATTATTCTCCTCATCATATTCTAAGTCATGTTTTATTTGTACTGAATTTCTTAAATCTTAATAATGATGGTCTTTCTACTGCACATAGACATTGGATGCAAGAAAAGGACCCAAAACACCCTCAGGTCGTTTGAAAAAATCTATTATCTGGACAGTGGAAAGGCCCAGATATTCTAATCACCTCTGGGCGAGGTTATACTTGTGTTTTTCCTCAGGATGCCGAGACTCCCATCTGGGTTCCAGACAGGCTCATCCGGCCCGCAGCGGCTAAAAATGTCACAAAGACAAAAACAAAAGCAGAAGCAACTCTTCCGCCGAACGCATGCAGCGATAGCCCGTCTCTCACTCCAACTGCAGCAGAGCACACCTCGCCCTCCAAAAAATCTTCATCATCTTCTACATGAAGCGGAAACATTACTAAAAACAACCCATCAGCCAAAGACTGCATTAACTCTCCTTTTAGCATTATTATCTCTCCTTGCTGTGAACTCCCCGGTGACCTCAGCACAAAGTTACTGGACTTATATTCCAAAGCCTCCGCCTTTACATCCAGTAGACTGGGGAAACTCAGAATATATTAAGGTTATGACTAATGTTTCTGACATCTTGGGGGAATCTCCAACTTTTCATTTTGGCCATAATACCTCCTCTTACGGCAATTATGAGGGGAGGTCTAATACTTTGCCTATTTGTTTTACTTTAAAAGGCATAGCTCCGTATGGGCGTCTCATTTATTAAGTGTCTGGAAAAATACAAATCTTACCTATAATATGGTTACCTTACAGCAGCAAATTACAGCCATGAGTCAACAGCACTTGGAGTCCTGGGACATTTCTACTCTCTCCACAACTTTATCTTCTACATTAAAAGACTTGAATCCCTTGGATTGGATTCAATATTTTATTTTTCTTGGTGTAGGTATTACTGTCCTAATCATCATTTTATTAATATTTCCTATTATCTTCAGAATTATTTTAACTTCCCTGCACACCATTGAACGTGACTTCTACGCATATCACTTAAAAAATAAAAAACGGGGAACTGCCACACCCACTCCAGTGGAGTCTGTGCAGCATGGAGCAGAAAGAGCTTGAATGGCTGCCAGTCCTGAGGTTCGCACCAACGGTGATCAGGCCTCCTGGAGGTCCCTGGCAGAGACCGGGACATATGCATGGAATGCTCATAATGCTGGGTGCTGGGATTCTTTTATCACTCTTTTCATTTCTGATAGTTGATGGTATGGCAGTAATATTCTGTGCCAGCTACTGGCCTAAACAATTAATTGAGCGACTAGATGCTCCAGGAACTAAAAGTGCATGCCCGGCTACTCTGGTGCAAGACACACCCACAGCAGCCTTGATGACCTCAATGCATTCTATTAATAATAAGACAGAATTAGAAACTAAAACGGAAAACATGATCTTTGAATTAGTAATAAATGTTAGTTTGCCTGAATATGCCTTTAATGCATCTGCATTACTTGTGTAAATGTTGCAAGTACATAATGAATCATATGGGAAAGGATTAGAAGGGCTAGAGCACCGTGGTGTGCTCTAACTGAACAGCAACAATGGACTCTTAGGTTTAAGGTTTTACAATTCCTGGCACAGGGTAATAATTACTAACTTAGAAACAGAATCATAGGAAGAACTAGAAAACAGATGGTAAACAAAGCTAATAGTGATTAATGCCAAGGCGGATGACGCCTAACCATAATGTCTGACTTATTAACCATGGCTTCTTAGAATGAAGGGAGAAGTTTCTTTTCTACTCAGAAAAATGTACCCTGTAACCATTCTTAAACGTGATTGTAATCTTTTGACCTTATGCCAACTGAAAGAAACTACTCCTACTTTGACTGTATATAATCTCACACTCAACAAGTAAAACTTCGCAGCAGATTTCAAACCTCCCTTGCGTTTGTGTCTGTCTGTCATCGCCGAATCCATTCCTGACCTGTGAATCCAGACTTGGTCTCCCCGCATTCCCGCTGAGTCGGTCTGCGGCAGTCAATCTGCTGCTAAAGGCCTCCATTTTTGCTTGAAGTGTGGACACTGAGCTGCTCAAGTCTGCTCTGAGGATATTAATCTTTTCTTCCATTTCTCTTTTGAATTCGAGGAGCTCTTTGGTGATTTCCTGCTTATGTTCCTGGAATTGTTTTTGGAATTCTGTTTTAATCTCTTTAGTCATGTCCACAATCATCTCCTTGAATAGGGTCATGTTTCGTGTCTCTTCAGGTGTCATTTCTTGGGATGATGACATCTCTCTCGTCCCTTTGCTCTTGTTTCCTTTTGGGCTTTGCGTGGGACTTTGATTATTTATGTATGTCGTAATTTGTCTTTGTGCTCTCCTAGGCATTGAGAACTGTTGTTGTAGTTCGCTCTGTGGTCAGTAGGTAGTAGTCTTTAGTTGGATTGGGACCGGTGGTTCTGGGACTATGTGAATACCTGTGGTTCTCAGCCAAATTGATTCCTCTGCTGACTAGGTCAGAGTTTGCAGTTTTTGCAGGTGTTCAGCCTGTTCCCAGAGGCTGTGTGCTGCTGCACCTCTAGCTCTCAGCCCAGCCAGTGGCCTCACAGTGGGCCATGGGATGGATCTGCGAGCCTCAGTCTCAGCGTGTTAGGCGGATGGTTGGTTTTCTTGTGCCTCTTCTAGGGGTGGACCCCGGCCAAGGGTCTAGAGTTTGGGACTTTTCATGGGCTCTCATCAGAACCAGCAGTTGTCCACTCTGTTCCCAGGGGCAGGGCCCAGTTGAGGATGTGGGCTCCAAGGGCAGAGCCGCGCCTTTCTGATTCTCAGAAGGCGAGTGTTGCTACTAGTCCGCCCTTCAGTTCCCTGCTGCTTTGTCAGAGAGTCTGTGACTGTGGGTAGCCCCTTGGTGCTGCCTTGCTCACCTGGAGGATGCCAGGCTCAAGATTTGAGGGGGACAGATGCTGGCTCCAATTTTCCTGCACACCCCACCCGCTGTTGTAAGGCAAGGTCTCAGCACCCCCCACTCTCCAGACCCAGTGGCCTGGGAGAGGAACCTGTTGGGGGGGTGGGAGCTGGGACAGCTCTGCCTCCCTTGGTGGGGTGCTGGGTCTTAGCGTAGTCTGCTTGTGGGACTCCAGTCATAGGCCTGGGAGAGGAACCTGGTTGGCAGGTGGGGGCTGGGACACCTTCGCATGCCTTGGTGGGGTGTTGTGTCTTACCGTTGCCCGCCTGTCAGTCTCCAGTCAATGGCCTGGGGGAGGGGGCTGTTGAGGGAAGGGACAGGATTCTAAATTCCTTGCCCCCTTGCTCCTGCCGGTCTTTCTTGGACAGGGTGGAGGGGTCTGAGTTAAGTTCTATTGCTTGGCACCAGCTCTGCTTTCCCGATGGGTTTAGGGACCCGCTGCACTACTCACGCCTCTGCGTTGTCTGTGGGTGCTCCACGGTGTTGGGGAGTCTTTCACTCCCCTCGGGTCTCCTCCGCTGCCTGTGTTCCGCGTCTGGGTTCCGCTGCTTGCTGTTCTGGTCCCGCATCTGGGTTCCGCTGCTTCTGTGGCTGGCTGGCCGGCCCTATGCTGGTTTCTGCAGCAGTCAGGGCTGCCCTCCAGCTGCCGCTTTTTGCGGCTTGGAGCCGGTGACGAGGGGTGGGGGAGGGGTCCTCGCGTTCCGAATTCTTTGAGAAATTTGGATGTAAGCTTTATCTGGATTTCTTTGGTGGTTTGAGTCCTTCTCCATTTCTTTTTGAGTTTGTTGTTGTGGATTTCTTAAGGTAGTTGGCTCATGGAACTCCCTGGTTCTCTCTTTTTGTGAGAGAGAGCTAGGCAGCGTCCCTATTGTCTAGGCGCCATCTTCTGCGCCTGGCAGTATATTTTTAATCTATTGATCTACATTCTGATTACCAGAGGGAGATTACTTCATGAATATTCAGTCATGTATACACTTAAGATATTTGTCATTTCTGCATATATTATTGATTTATGAAAAGTTTTATATTACAGCTATAATGGGATGATATTTCTTTAGTATTTACTGTATAATGGGTATTATTTCAACTGATCTACATGAATTAACTCATTCATTCCTGGAAGCCCTATTTGAGATGAGGGAATGAGGTTTAGAATCATTAAATAACTTGCCTGAAGTTAAACACCTAATGAGTTGTGGAATAAAATTTGAAAGCCCTTTACTTTACCTACCATGCCTAAAGAATTAATCAATGTATTATAATAACTCAGAATATCATTTTGCCCTCTTTGATATGTAAATTTTAAATGTGTAAATATTGCATAATCATTGTTTATAACAAAATTAATTACTCTATCTAGTTTGGTATCAAATATTGCTTCTACAGGTGCTTAGTTTTTACTTTGCATATCCAGGAAACTTGATAAAAGTATACATTGCCCAGAAGTAGATACAAACAACTATTCACCAGAGTCTTTATTCATCCATTCATTTATTCATTCATTCAGCTATCTGCTTTGATTTGGTAGTGTTGGGAACCACATAGGGCCTTTTTAGTTTTTCCAGTCCTGGCGCTTGTACTCAGGGCCTGAGCACTGTCCTTGGACTTTCTCAAGGCTGGAGCTCTACCACTTGAGCCTCACCATCACTTCTGGATTTTTTCTATGTATGTGGTACCAAGGAATCAAACCCGGGTCTTCGTGCATGCTAGGCAAGTACTTTAACCACTAGGCCAAACTCCCGGCCCCCACTTCTGGCTTTTTCGATGTATGTGGTACCGAGGAATCTAACATGGGTCTTCATGCATGCTAGGCAAGCACTGTACTACTAGGACAAACTCCAGGCCCCAGTGAGGGCCTTTTGTATGCAGGTAACATTTGTTCCCAGACAACTAAATTTTACTTGCGTCTCCCACTTGAGTCTGATGCAGGTTTTCCACAAAGTTGGAAAAAATATACTAAGTTATGATGTTGGTGATCACGTGAAATGACAAACTCATATGAAAAATGTTCTATGCCACATTTGAATTCAAAAAGAAGGCCAACTTATAACAAAATTCTTAAATGTGAGAATGTGCTTTCCTTATAGAGTGAAATCAGAATTTATTTTAGCTAGACAGGTTTGTAAAGGTACTTTTTTCTATTGAAGAATGAGGCTACAGTGTGAGGTGAGGAATTATAAGATGGTAGATATTAATATATTTTGTGCAAAATTATCATCATTGAGCTGGGAGTGTGGCCTAGTGGTAGAATGCTGACCTAGCATTCACAAAGACCTGGGTTCAATTCTTTGGAACCACGTACACACAAAAAGCAAGAAGGGGTGCTGTGACTCAAGTGGAAGAGCACTAGCCTCGACAAAAAGGGTCCAAGGACAGTGCCAGACCCTCAGTTCAAGCCGTAGAAATTGAAAAACAAACACCAAAATACCATTTTCCTATAAAAATAACAATTTAAACAGAAAATATTTCCTCATGCATTATGCTGTACATTTTTCCTCTAGTGAAGTAGAAAAAATGATGAAAATGCCATACACCTCTGGTATTATTTGATTATCTACTATTGAATAGAACAATATCAATCTTTTATTTCCTATTGATAAAAACAAATAGACATTTAACAGATGTTATAAAAACCACATTATATTTAGTTTTCCATAATCAAATTATATCAATAATTCTCAGAAATTTGAGCAATTGTCATTGTGTTTTTATTTAGTCATAAATATGACATTAGCATACATATTGTTATGTATACACTTCATTTTTCTTCCTATAACACACTAACAGGAATCCTACTGCAAATTTTACTCCCTTAATGTTTTGCATTTAGAAATGGCTATCTTTTAAAAATACATTCCAAAAAATAATTAGCATATAAACATAAATTTAATGCTACTATAAAGAACTATAAATTCCTTTAAGTGATACCAGGATTAATGCTTCCTTCAGTTTTTCTGATATAAAACCAAAATGGAAACCTGAAAAATAGTTTAAGAAATAACCTTTGAAAATGATCCTATCAATTTAATATTCATTAACTTACACTACAGCAATAAAGCCTTTTATTCTTATTTTCATTTTTATGAATGCAATCAACATTTTCCTTTTTCTAACTGTAAATGAGAATTTCCTTTTTATGCTTTTTATGTTGAAATATTAGACTAATATTATGGCAAGTTGAGAAAGTTCATTTCCTTTCACCATCAATCCTGTTTTTCCTTTATTGCAGAATTATAATTACAAATAATATCATTTGATGAAAGTTATAATAAAACAGTGAGAATAATATAGTATGTCTTCAGGTTCATGGAGTAAACAATTAATTTCAAAGAAATTTCTGTTAGTTTTCACATTTCTCAGTGAAATGGGGATGATAAAGGATAGCTAATATCACCAAGTACAGTACAGATTTTATATACTACAACCATAACAAGCTTTCTTTCTAACTAGGTACTACCAACTGAATAAATTGACTATAACAACATAGAAGTAGATGAATTTCACTTGTGAAAAGGCTTTACTAAATATGACACTAATAGTTACATAAAATAAGTATATTTGCTGTAATTTTTTGAGTTGTGTTTTAACTAGGTCCCTCCCTCTCTGTCTTCTGATACAATGCCATCTATGAAGCTGTGATACAGCATAAAGATCCTAATCACTACAAAGCTAGTTCTACTGCTATAAAATTATTTTCCTTGTGAGTTGGACAATATCAATTATTACCTTATAGTTATAGAAAATGGACTAATGTAAGGAGTCTCATTTTCCTTATATGATGTTTCATAGAGTAAATGTCAATTAGCATAACGATAATTTGTCAAATTTTCCTTTCATTTGATTAGTATATTTTTCATTGATTAGTGTATGTTGAATTACCTTTGCATCCTAGAACAAAACCAGTTTGGTCCAAAACTATGAGTTTAAATAAAAATAGTCTGCTCTATTGCAAATCTCTGCTAGAAGAGTCCAAGGTTTCTACTGATTATGGCAAATGAGGGAAACCATTGAGCCTATGTTCCTTTGAGTCTGGCTTAATTCACTTAATATGATTTTTTCTAAGTCTTTCAATTTCCTTACAAATGGGGAGATGTCATTCTTTCTGTCAGCAGCATAGAATGTATAATTACTACATCTTGTTGAACCACTCATCAACTGAGGGACATCTGGGTTGCTTCCATATCTTTGCTATGGTAAATAGTGCTGCAATGATCATCATTGTGCTAGTAGATTTAGTATGCCCTTGTTTCTGGACGGTTGGGTAGATGCCAAGTAGTGGAATTGCTGGGTCATAGGGGAACTCTATGTTTAGTCTTTTGAGGAACTGCCATACTGCATTCCATAGTGGTTGAACGAGTTTGTACTCCCAACAACAGTGCAGTAGTGATGTGGCCTGGAGGGCCAGGCCACATCCCCTCCAGCATCTGTTGTTATTAGTTTTCTTGATCCTGGCCATTCTAACTGGAGTGAGGTGGAATCTTAGAGTTCTTTTGATTTGTATTTCTTTTAAGACCAGAGATGTTGAGCATTTCTTCATGTGTCTATAGGACATTCTTATTTCTTCTTCTTCAGAGAAGACTCTCTTCAAGTCTTTGGCCCATCTTTTGATGAGATGGTTGTTTCTCTGGAGATTAGTTTTGGAGTGATTCAATTTTTTGAGCTGTTGATATATTTTAGATATGAGGCCTTTGTCTGATGTATGGTTAGTGAAGATCTTTTCCCATTCTGTGGGATTTCTAATTAATTTACAAGCTATGTCCTTTGCTATACAGAAGCTCTGCGGTTTAATGCAGTCCCACTTATCCAGCCTTTTTCTGATTTGTTGTGTTTCTTGATCCGTATTAAGAAAGTTTTAACCTATGCCAAGGAGGCCTAGTGTGTCTCCTATTTCTTCTTGTAAAGTTTGCAGTGTGTCTGCTTTTACCTCGCGATCTTTGATCCATTTGGAGTTAATTATAATGCAAGGTTACAAAGAATGATCCAACTTCAGTTTTCTGCAGGTGCTTAACCAGTTCTGCCAGTACCACTTGTTGAAGAGGTTGTCTTTCTTCCATTCTATTTTTTTTGCTCCCTTCTCAAAGATTAGGTGGCCATAGGTCTGTGGTTTAGTATCTGGGTCCTCAGTTCTATTCCATTGGTCTTCAGGCCTGTTCTTGTGCCAGTACCAACCTGTTTTGATTATTATGGCTTTGTAATTGAGTCTAAAGTTTGGTATTGAAATTCCTCCTGCGCTGTTCTTTCTGCTAAGAAGTGTTTTTGCTATACGGGGTCTTTTATTATTCCATATGAAATTTTGGATTGCCTCTCCTATTTCTTTAAAGAATGCCATTGGGATATTGATGGATATTGCGTTGAATTTGTAGATAGCCCTTGGCAAGACTGTCATTTTCACGATGTTGATTCTTTCAATCCAGAAGCATGGGAGGTTTTTCCATTTCCTCAATTCTGATTTAATTTCCTTTTACAGGGTTTTAAAGTTTTCATCAAAAAGATCATTTTCATTTTTAGTTAAGTTAATTCCTAAGTACTTTCTTTTCTTTGAGGCTATTGAAAAGGAGTTGCTTTCCTGATTTTTGCCTCATTCCATTCACTGTTGGCATAGAGGAAGGCAGTTGATTTTTGAGCTATACAATATGACGCTAAATGAAAGGACCTCTAGGATATTGATACAAAAGCCATATAATGAGTGATTGTTGTCCTTAATGTAGTATGTTATCTCTCATCTCTTTTGCTGTCCCTTGGTTATCTCATATTGTTACAATATTTCACTTTGTTATCTGATATATTGGATATATGCATATTTGGTTACTTGAAATTGGATAGCAAAGGGGGAAAACAAGATGAAGGTAGAGGTGGGGGGAGGGAAATGGGGACCAAGACATGAGAAATGGTGTCCATGTATGTGAAGTAATGCACCTTCCATCTGGCGAATGTAATGTAATCCTTCCATTAATTACAATAAAATATATATGGAAAAAATAGTCTGTTTTCCTAGCATATGTGAGTATTTGAATTCAATTCCCAGAATTTCTAAAATAAGAAAAAGTAAACTAGTTTATATCCCTTCTTTTATAGAAATGTATATTATATCAAGAATGACTTTTATATATTACTTCAGTGATTGGGATGGTATCCATGGCATTATGGATACTATACCAGTACTCTACCACTGAGCTACACTCCTACTCTAGGGAAGTCATTTTTATGAAAGACTAAAATCATAACTTATAAATCTTCTTACTATCCCCTGTCATTATGTGAAATGTCACAATTTGGAGGTGATATTCCATGACAATTTAAGGTTAAGCTGATAGAAAAAAATATATTTGTTAAAATGTGTTTTTATCAATAAAATCTAAAATCTTCATAAATAATTGCTGACTTTTAAGAATGTACTTTGAATTCCGCTTTGAAAAATTGCCTATAAAACATCATAAGGTGTTTAAATATACAGTTTTTTAGAGCCTCTTCTCAGTTGCTTTTTTTGCCAGTCCTGGGGCTTTAACCCAGAACCTGAGTACCATCCTTGCTCTTTCTCAAGATTAGTGCCCTACCACTTACTCCCAGCACCACTTCAGGCTTTTCTATGTATGTGGAACCAAGGAATCAAACCAGGGTTTTCATCCCATTAAAAAATAGGCCAAGACTTAAAAAGAGACTTCTCTGAAAAAGAAATAAGAATGGCCAATAGACTCATGAACAAATACTCAACATCTCTGACCAAAATAGAAATGCAAATCAAAACAATTCTGAGATTCCACCTCATTCCAGTTAGAATGACCATAATCAAGAAATCGAATAAAAACAGATACTGGCATGGATGTGGCCAGGATGGATCACTACTACACTTTTGTTGGGAGTGTAAACTTGTTCATCCAGTATGGAAAGCAGAATGGAGATTCCTCAAAAGACTAAACATAGAGCCCCCCTATGAGCCAGCAATTCCACTACATGGAATTTACCCAATCATCCATAAACAAGGACATAAAAAGCCACTAGCATAACGATGTTCATTGCAGCACTATTTACCATAGCAAAGGTATGGAACCAACCCCGATGCTCCTCAGTAAATAGTTGAATCATCAAGACGTGGTAATTATACACAATGGAATTTTATGCTGCAATAAAAAAATGATATCACCCCATTTGTAAGGCAATGGAAAGGCTTGGAGAAAATCATATGAAGTGAAGTAAGCCAGATCCAAAGGAACATATAGGGTCAATGGTTTCCCCCATTTGTATTAATTAGTACAAACCTTGGACTCTCCTAACGGAGGATTACAATAGCTCAAAACCTATATACATAAGGCCATATAGGATGAGGCTAAATGAAAGGACCTCCAGGATATGCAAACAAGAGTCATGTAATGTGTGATTGTTGTTCTTACTGTACTATGTTATTTCTCATTTGTTTTGCTGTCCCTTGGTTATTCTCATATTGTCACAGTATCTCACCTTGTTATCTGGTATGTTGTATATTCATTTATTTGTTTATTTGAAATAGGAAAGGAAGAAAACAAGATGAGGGGAGGGGGTGGGGTTGTGGGGAAATTGGAGATAAAAACATGAGAAAGGGTATCAGTGTAGGTGAAGTATTGCATCTTCTATCTGGCGAATACAACTATAAATCTACTAATCACAATAAAAAACTAAAAAACCAAACAGGGTTTTCATGCCTGATAGGTAAGCACTCCGCCAGTAGGCAAAACTACAGTAACTCCTTTGGTTTCTTAAAGAAATATATTGTCTATACACATGCAAAATTTGTACACATTTTCATGCAGTCATACATACATATACACACAAATACAAGTATGGGTCTGACACTAAAAGTCATTTTAGATTCAGACTGTCATTACAAGGATACAATATTTCTAGTGGAAATCCATATGAAAAGGGATGTTTCCCCCTCCAGAAAAGAAAAGGAAGGTCACAAACATATACCATTTTTCTTTAAATAATTGAGCAAACATATGACAATTATGTGAGTCTTTCTAATCAAGTTTTTAATATTTGTGATATACAAAAATACTAGTTCCGTGAATATTGATGTTGTGATATGTAGTGTTTATTTCACACACATATTCTGAAATATTAAATCAAGCTTAAGGGTTTTTTTTTGCCAGTTTTGGGGCTTGAACTCAGGGCCTTACTACTGCCCTTGGGCTTTCTCAAGGCTAGAGCTCTGCCACTTGAGTCACAGCACCACTTCCAACTTTTTTCTATGTATGTGGTACCGAGGAATGGAACCCAGGTCTTCATGCATGCTAGGCAAGCATTCTACCACTAGGCCAAAATCCTGTTTCTAATGGTTAACATTTTTATGTTCTCAAACATCTATTATTTTTTCCTGGTAAAACCTTTCAAAATTCTTTTAGCTCCTTGAAATGTACTTGGCATAATTGTTTTTATATTATATAATAACTTTCCACAGGCTTGTGCACCTCTCCAATTGCATCAGGGTCAATCAGTCTTTTGCTGTCTCTCCCTTCAAGGCCTCATACTTTAGCAATCATCCTTGCAATCTCAATGTTATTCAGAAGGTTAGTGTATGAAGTGTATCAGTTTTGTTTAAAGTATTTTGCTACTAAATAAGGAAATAAAGTTATATCACATGATACAAAGAGATCAGTGCAATTGTATTCAGGATTTTACTTTCTGTTGAACCCATTACTATAATGTGTATGGATGAGAATATAATCTATTAGACCTATTGATCAAATTTCTATTTTCTTTTTTTGCCAGTCCTGGGGCTTGAACTCAGGGCCTGAGCACTGTCCTTTGACTTTCTAAAGGCTATAGTTCTACCTCTTGAACCACAGCACCATTTCAGGCATTTTCTAGGTATTTGTTACCAAGGAGTCGAACCCAGGTCTTTGTGCATACTAGGCAAGCATGCCACCACTAGGCCATGCTCCCAGCACCCCAATTTCTATTTTCTAAAATAACATGTACAAACACTTTATGTACAAGTTACTACTAGACACTGGCATTTTAAAGACAGAAGAACAATTTCTATATACTACAAATGTTTAATAAACATGAAAGGAAAAATTAAATAATAAAGTATTTTACAATATCCCATGGTTATATGTGAATGACAGATATTGGCAGGGATGTGTCCAGAAGGGATCACTACTACACTGTTGGTGGGAGTGTAAACTTGTTCAACCACTCCGTAATGCAGTGGTTCCTCAAAAGACAGAGCATAGAGCTCTCCTATGACCAAGAAATCCCACTCCTGGGCATTCACCCAAATGTCCAAAAAGAAGCCAGTCTTAAACATACCAGCACAAACATGTTCATTGCAACATTATTTACCATAACTATGATTCGGCACCAACTCAGATGCCCCTCAGTAGATAAATGAATCAAGAAAATGTGGTATGTTTACACAATGGAATTCTGTGCTGCCATCAGAAAGAATGATATTGCCCCATTTGAAAGGAAATGGATAGAAGTGAAAAAAGTTAAGTAAGCCCGACACCAAGGAACACAGGCTTCATGGTTTCCCTAATGTATAATAATTACTATACATCTAGGATTTTCCTAGCAGAGGAGCAAGACAACTCAAAAGCTATGTACATATGGCCATATGGGAAGAGTCTTAAGTGAAATAAACTCCAGGATAGGGAAACAAGAGTTTCATCCCTGTGGTGGTTGTTTTTTGGATTTGTTTTTGATTTTTTTGTTTTGTTTTGTTTTTTAGGTGAATGGATTTTTAAAATTGTGATTAATAGAAGGGTTACATTATATTTACCAGATAGAAGGTGCATAACTTCACAAACATTGATACCCTTTCTTATGACATGGTCCCCATTTCCCTCCACCTTCCCCCTGGCTTATCTTGATTTCCCACCTTCCCTATCCAATTTCAAATAACCAATTAAGCACATATAAAATATATCAGATAACAAGGTGAAATATTGTAACAATATGGGATAACCAAGGGATGCCAAGAGATGAGAGATAACATAGTACATTAAGAACATCAGTCACTCATTATGTGGCTTTTGTTTCCTTCTCCTGGAGGTACTTACATTTAGTGTCATACTATTTGGCCTAATGACTCTAGATTTTGTTCTTTTGTAAATCTTTCCTAGGAGAGCCCAAAGTTTCTACTGATTATGACCAATGAGGGAGACAACTGGGCCTATGTTCCTTTCAGTCTGACTTACTTCACTTAATATGATTTTTTCTAAGTCTTTCCATTTCCTTACAAATGGGGCAATGTCATTCTTTCTGACAGCAGCATAGAATTCCATTGTGTATAAGTACCATATGTTGTTCATCCACTCATCAACTGAGGGACATCTGGGTTGGTTCCATATGTTTGCTATGGTAAATAGTGCTGCAATGAACATCATTGTGCTAGTGGATTTAGTATGCCCTTGTTTCTGGACGGTTGGGTAAATGCCAAGTAGTGGAATTGCTGGGTCATAGAGGAGGTCTATGTTTAGTCTTTTGAGGAACTGCCACACTGCTTTCCATAGTGGTTGAACGAGTTTGCACTCCCACCATCAGTGTAGTAGTGATCCCTCCTGGCCACATCCCCTCCAGCATCTGTTGTTAGTTTTCTTGATCCTGGCCATTCTAACTAGAGTGAGGTGGAATCTTAGAGATGTTTTGATTTGCATTTCTTTTATGACCAAAGTTGTTGAACATTTCTTCATGTGTGTATAGGCCATTTTTATTTCTTCTTCAGAGAAGACTCTCTTTAAGTCTTTGGCCCATCTTTTAATGCGATGGTTGTTACCTTGGAGATTAGTTTTGGAGTGATTCAATTTTTTGAGCTGTTGATATATCTTAGATATACCTTTGTCCATTGTATGGTTAGTGAAGATCTTCTCCCATTCTGTAGGCTTACTAATTAATTTACTAGCGATGTCCTTTGCCATACAAAAGCTCTGCAGTTTAATGCAGTCTCACTTATCCAACCTTTCTCTGATTTGTTGTGTTTCTTGGTCCTTATTGAGAAAGTTTTGACCTGTGTCAAGGAGGCCTATTGTATCTTCTATTCCTTCTTGTAAAGTTTTCAGTGTGTCAGCTTTTACCTTGAAATCTTTGATTCATTTGGTGTTAATTCTTGTGCAGAATGACAAAGTAGGATCGAACTTTAGTTTTCTGCAGGTGCTTAACCAGTTCTTCCAGCACCAATTGTTGAAGAGGTTGTCTTTCTTTTATTCTATTTTTTTTGGCTCCCTTCTCAAAGATTAGGTGGCCATAGGTCTGTGGTTTAGTATCTGGGTCCTCAGTTCTATTCCATTGGTCTTCAGGCCTGTTCTTGTGCCAGTACCAACCTGTTTTGATTATTATAGCTCTGTAATTGAGTCTAAAGTTTGGTATTGAAATTCCTCCTGCGCTGTTCTTTCTGCTAAGAAGTGTTTTTGCTATACGGGGTCTTTTATTTTTCCATATGAAATTTTGGATTGCCTCTTCTATTTCTTTAAAGGATGATATTGGGATAATGATGGGTATTGCATTGAATTTGTATATAGCCCTTGGCAAGATTGTCATTTTCAAGAGGTTGATTCTTACAATCCAGGAGCATGGGAGGTTTTTCCATTTTCCCAGTTCTGCTTTAATTTCCTTTTTCAGGGTTTTAAAGTTTTCATCAAAAAGGTCATTTACATTCTTAATTAAGTAAATTCCTAGGTACTTTCTTTTCTTTTTTTCATATATTTTTTATTGTAATTAATAAAAGGGTTACATGATATTTGCCAGATAGATGGTGCATTAATTCCCATACATTGATACCCTTTCACATGTCTTGGTCCCCATTTCCCTCCCCCCACCCCCACCGCTACGTTTCAACTGATAAGGACAAATGAGGGAGACCATTGAGCCTATGTTCCTTTGGATCTGGCTTACTTCACTTCATATAATTTTTTCTAAGTCTTTTCATTGCCTTACAAATGAGGCAAAGTCATTTGACTGAAAAATCAAGCACTAATGACTAGATTGGGAAACATTTTCACCACAGGCATAAACAATTCTTTTATAATGAAACCTTCTAATCTGTGAAAATAAGATTACAAAGCTCTTATAGTGGAATGCTGTAATATGATGAATTTTCTCATTTCTGTTTTTAAAATTTGGTGAAGTTATTGAGTTTAATATGTGTTGTTATTGGGAATGATGTTTTTTCTGTTACAAAAAATAACCACCAGGAAACAGACACATCCAAGAGTGAGAAATGGGGTCAAAGGGCGAAGGATGGAGAAATGTAGAGCAGAGGTATGGAATTCAGTCAAGAATTCATTGCATATCCTACAAAATTAAGAAAAGTGAGGGAAGGATTGGTTTGAGTGGGTGAGGATGTTGAATGAGTGACACTGGTCACAATGCATTGTACTTTCCAGCTGTTTTAAAAGTTACACCTCCTTTATAAAACTAAAGTTAAAAATATATGGTTGACATTTAATATCTTAATGTTTTTCTGAATCAAATGTAGTGCTTAGATGATTGCTTTTTTGTTTCATTTTGTTTTCATTTTTGTTTGATTGTTTTGCCACTCACAGGCTGGAACTCAGGGTTTGAGCACTGTCCTTGGATTTTCTCAATGCTAGATCTATACTACTTGAGCCACAGGGAAATATCCGGCTTTTTCTATGTACATGGTGCCAAGGAATCGAACGTGGGTAGGCAATCACTCTTACCACTAACCCAAATTCCCAGCCCCAAGATGATTCTTATATAACTTAATGACTTTTGTGTTTTTAACTTTAGATGTCGGTCAATGATAAAGCACTTACCAAAAATGCAAAAGGCCCTGTATTCAATACCCAGAACCACAAAAGATATTTTACTTCCAAAAGTTCTGAGTTAAAGATGGATAGCACAAATCTTTAATTACTTTGTTAATTTTATGGGCATAACATTTTAATAACCCTTCTACTTGTTAAATTGCATGTAACACACTTATATACAACAGTTGATTAAATTTCAGAAATCCTTCAATGTTTATGAGCATACTATCAATATAATAGAAATGAAGATTTTCTTCCTGAAATTCTAATTCTACTAGAATTCAGAAATACATTAGAAATCATCTGACCCAAACCAAGTCCAGTCAGACCTTTTGTATACCAAGAATATTGTGTGAAGAAACAAAACAAAAAACAATTTTGAGAAGGATGAAAGATGACACGACATCTTCCAACAATCTCTCTCCACATCAAATGAAATAAATCATGCAGCAATGCATGAGATCTAAAATTATGTGTGAGAACAATGTGCTTGTTTTCAGTATAACTAATTGAAAAATGCTTCAAAGAACGCCCTGGAGTAAGAGTTCTTGTGTTCAATGCTAGCACTCGACCACCTGAACTGTAGTTTTGTTTTTAGCTCTCTGGTGATTAATTGAGTCTCAAAGACAAGGAAAGCCTAGATAGCTTCAAATTTCAATCCTCAGATTTCAGCATCCTGAGTATCTAGGATTATAGGTACAAACCAACAGCAATCAACTGGCTTTACAATTTTAAATTCTCATTCCTGCCATGAAAGATGATGCAATATAACTGAAATTTAAAAAAAATATTTCAAAAGCATTATCAAGATTTCTTAATATAAACATATGTTATTTGTTGCAGCAGCTACCATTTGAATGGCTCGAATTTTCTATTTTGTACAACAATAAAATCTTACTCTCTTGTTCTAGAAGCCTGACTCAGCAGTATTGCACTATTTTAGCAAATGTGAAGCTGCATGTTCAACCCCCAATACTGCCAAATAATCTTTACTGTCAGTATTTAGGCCAGTATTATAACTTTATGTGGAAAAGCGATTGCTGTTTACTCTAGAGTGCAAATTTTCCTGTCTTTTTACTTAATCTTTGAAACGAATAGATTATTACACTGAGATTAGCCAAAAGGAATTTAAGAAGGCAGCTTCAAAAGATCAATATTAAAATACATTTCATATAAGTCCATTGCTACACTTGTCTAGGTTATTTAAATAGATTCATATAATTTTATTTCTGTTCATAACCACATGATGGCAACATAGATTTATCATCAGATTTCTAGTAAAATTCTCAACCAATATGGTTCCCATGGTATTTACATTTTTATTAATTTTACCTTAGTCCATGTATGATATATTAACTTTGCATAGTAAGGGAAAGAGGAGAGTTTAAAAGTTTCATAACTATGATCTATTAAAAGTTAATCAGACAATACAGTCAATGTGTTTTCTGCTTACAGAAGTACCAATTGCAAATGTCACAAGTGGCAAATTCACACAATTGAATAATTAACACCTAAAAAAAGACTTTGATCTTTTTCTTAGGGTATTATTAGTAAAATTGACAGTATTTTAATATTGTCAGTATTTGAACATATGAACTGATTTTAAAAGCCTCCTAGAAACAAGAAGAACAAGAAAGGAAAACATTTGAAGATTTAGAACAATGCATACTTGCTGAATTCAGAGGAAAAAAATAACCTTTTAACTCCAAAGATCAATAATGTAAAATCATCTATGTGGAAGAGAAAAAATGAGATTCTAGGAGGTCCTTTTTCAAACATGTAAGATAGACTAATTACTTCGTTGTATTATGTAATGTGTAAGAATAAAATGTAGAATTTGCAACATTATCTAGACTCAATGATTTTAATGATTTTTAGAAAAATTTCAAATTCCAAATAGTTGTCTTTGTTTTACAGATGACCTGTAAATAATGAAATTTTGAGGACAAGTTCTCAATAAACCTAAAGCTATAAATTTGATTGCTCCACTTATATTTATATAAAATAAATCATGATTTGTTTGGGAGTAGAGTACTGAGAATGGGAAAAGTGACAGCCCAAAATTTTAATCTTGGATGTTTGGGGGCTTATATAGGTAGGGAAAAATTTGTGGTGTCGGGACAAAGGCAAGGTGTTAAAAATAATAGAGGAGAATCTGATCAATAATATTGTACACATGCATGGATATATTAAAATGAAACCTCTGCATAATTGAATAATTAATATATGCAAAATTAAAATTTAAATGGTGAACTATTAAAAAATAAAAAAAGAAAAGAAAGCAAGAATGCCAAAGACTTAGCTAAATCTAAGGTATTTTCATCAAAACTACTATCTATAGCCAGGTGTCAGTGGCTCATGCTGTTCTTCATGTACTAAAGAGCCTTAGATCCAAAAGATTACAATTCAAAGTTATCTTAGACAAACCTAAGAGATTGTAGCTCTACATTAACCAACTAAAACGTAGGTTACAGTTGCATTTTAAGTGGTAGAGCTCTAGGTAAGCAAGCCAAGCAAAAGGCTGGTGCTGGCAAAAATAAAAATATATGTGAATTGTATGAGAAAGAATTAAGAATTTAACAAAAACAGCTGTTAAGTCCAATAATAATCATGCTGAATTTTTGCTATATTATGTATGTAAAACATGTATGTTACATTTGCTTTTCAGTTATACTACAAAAGAAATAAGTGACATGTTCAGTTTTCTTCTCTATGACTGAGAAAGCAAGAAATTAAATACATTCAAAGAAATGTAGCTGAATATTTAAAATCTGGACTTTTCATTGGAGAATTATGTTTAAGTTCTATTTATTTTTGGCATCCATGCATTGCTAAAGGAAACATCTTGCAAGCTATTTAATAAAGTTTCTTCTTGGTTTATTTTTCTTTCAGATATTAAAAAATAGACCTTTATAATGATCGCCTGTGGGGTATTTTGCCAAGGGAATCAGACTTTTGTGAAATAACAACAAAAAGAATACAATTTGGCATAATATAAAAAGACCATAAATCATTTTTGTACTAAATTATCTTCAAAGGTTTCATTAACAACAGATTTCTTATCACCACAGTCAACTTCAAAATTGGAAAACTGACAATGTTCTCCCTTGTGAAAAGAGAAAGCTTTTTGCTTCTCTGTTCTTTTTGTTTTTTAATCCTTTTAGCAACTAGAAATGTAAGAGGGAATCTAGAAAACATTTTTGAAATTGGATTACACTTTGAATTCAGAAACAACACCTAAACTGATGCTATATTTGAAAAGACTTTAATATTGTAAATAATTTTGGAATGTTTCTTCCATTTTAGAAGTTCTGAACATAAAGATTTAGTATTATGAAAATAAAGAACTGTGTTTTTTTCATATTCAATAGTATTTTAACACAGATTTGGATCATTTATAATCATTTCAAAAAATAGCATGCATTCTACTCTTTTTGACTAATAATCTGGACTCAGTATATTAATGATGATTTTAATATGAAACAATAAAATAAAATGATAATGCAAAGGACTGCTATCATTTAAGTAGCATTTATTGGCATATATTAATTTTTAGAGAAAAGTCACTTTTAGTTTTTGCTTTTCAAATACACTAAAATCATCCTAGCAAATAATTCAATTAATACAAAATCACCAAAATTCTATATTGTGAAATTCAATTATAAAAGACAATTTATGTTAGAATGACTTTTCCCCATTATCTCTGAATTCTTGTGTCAATGATGTTATTTTACTTTTTAAGTTTAATTCTCTTTTATTTTAATTAAGAGAAGGGTTGCATTATATTTGCCAGGTAGAAGGTTCATTACTACACAAATATTGATACCCCTTCTCATGTTTTTGTCCCCATTTTCCTTCCCCCACACCCTCTCCTCATCTTGTTTCCCCCCTTCCCTGTCCTATTTCAAATGAACAAATAAACATATATAATATACCAAATAACAAGGTAAGATAGTGTAACAATATGAGAATAACCAAGGGAGAGCAAAAAAGGTAAATAATAATAGAGTACCTTAAGTACAACATTCACTCATTATATAGGTCTTGCTTCCATATCCTGGAGGTCCTTTCATTTAGCCTCATCCTATATGGCCTTATGTATCTAGGATTTGATGTATTGTAAACCTCTGCTAGGAGAGTCCAACGTTTATACTAATTATGACAAATGAGTGAAACCATTGAGCCTGCGTTAAGGATTTTACTATGAAGTTAAGAATGCTATTGTGTGTCTATAAATGTTTTTGAAATTCGAATTCTACCTTATCCAAAATAAAATCATATAAATAGAATTTACCACTTCACCTTTTTAGTTATAAAAATCATTTCTTTTGGGAGAGAATGCAACAAAATATTACATTTTTTCTCAGCATAAAATGTAGGCAGTATTTAAAACTGTGAACATGAAATTTTATTATATCTATTTCAAGCAGAACAAGGAATTATTTCACAAAGTAAACTGTCTTATAAGAGAGCTGAGATGAAACACGTTAAATACTAAAGTCAACAAAGCAAGTCGAATAACAATAACTAATTGAAATAAATGAAGTCAAAAAATATACAATCACACTTACCTACATTATAATATTATTGCCAGGCACTGGTGGCTCATTCCTGAAATTCTAGCTTCTCAGGAGGCTGAGAGATGAGGATCACGGTTCAAAGCCAGGGCGGCACTAAAGTACATGAGACGCATATCTCCAACTAACCACCAAAAAACCGGAAGTCGGCAGTAGCCTTGAGCTAAAGAATTCAGGGAAAACTGCCCAGGCCCAGAGTTCAAAGATTATGACGGACAACATAAGAAGGGCTATCAATGTGTGAGAAATAATGCACCTACTATCTGGTGAATATAACTGTAACCCCTCTATAAATTACCTCAATAATAAAAAATAAAATGAAAAGAAAATTTTGGAACAGAATTGGCCTGATAGTGGGAGAATACGGAACCAATGATGAATAGAGAAATGGCAGTCAGTGGAAGAGGTGGTAGTCAAGCCATACGTGCACAATGTGGATATGAAAGTTGCCCACATTACATTAAGTTCTTTCATTTTCTGTCTTTATTTTTATAAATTTAAATTGAATTTACTTTTACCAAACCCAGTTTGATCTCACAGAATCTCCATTTCTTCAATAGCAGTTTAGGATTGTACCCAAAACTAGAATTGTCTACTACCGAATATTTTGTTTCCTGCAAATGTGAAATATTAGAAATAGCATGGGCTCTGAAATAAGAAAAAATAGAGTGCAACTTCATAACTTATTGGCAAATCATTTTTTTGTATTTTTATTGTAATTAATAGAAGGGTTACATTATATTTATCTGATAGAAGGTGCATTACTTCACATATGTTGATACCCTTTCTCATGTCTTGGTCCCCATTTCCCTACCTCTACCCCACCCCTCATCTTGTTCCCCCCCCCTTCCCTATCCAATTTCAAATAACCAAATACTCATTTATCCAATATATCAGATAACAAAGTGAAATACTGTAACAATATGAGATAACCAAGGGATGGCAAAAGTGATGAGTGATAACATAGTACATAAAGGACAACAATCACTCATTATATAGCTTTGGTTTTTATATCCTAGAGGTCTCTCATTTAGTGTCACAAGTGTATGGCTGTGTGTCTAGATTTTGCTCTATTGCAAATTTCTGGTAGGCGCACCCAAGGTTTCTACTGATTATGACAAATGAGGGAAAGCATTGAGCCTATGTTCCTTTGGATCTGGCTTACTTCACTTAATGTGATTTTTTTCTAAGTCTTTCCATTTCCTTACAAATGTGGTGATGCTGTTCTTTCTGACAGCAGTATAGAATTCCATTGTGTATAAATACCACATCTTGATCCACTCATCAACTGAAGGGCATCTGGGTTGGTTCCATATCTTTGCTATGGTAAATAGTGCTGCAATGAACATAGTTGTGCTGGTGGATTTAGTATGTCTTTGTTTCTGAATGATTGGGTAAATGCCAAGTAGTGGAATTGCTGGGTCATAGGGGAGCTCTATGTTTAGTCTTTTGAGGAACTGCCATACTGCTTTCCATAGTGGTTGAATGAGTTTGTGCTCCCACCAACAGTGTAGTAGTGATCCCTCTTGGCCACATCCCCTTGAGCATCTGTTGTTATTAGATTTTTTGATCCTGGCCATTCTAACTGGAGTGAGGTGGAATCTTAGAGTTGTTTTGATTTGGCAAATCATTTTTTATGAATCTAAATGAAACTATGGAAATCACATGTTGAAGAACTTTATTGATAATGTTACAATTCATGTCAATAAAATCCTATTCACACTGTATAGTATGAAAGTGTGGAGCAAGATCAGGAAATAAAATGAAAATTTTTATTTGATCTGATACTAATGTCTTATTTTAAGTTCTGCATGCAACTATTCTTTCAATTTTGAAAGACAGATGCCCAATCATAGTTGCTTACTTCCTCTGTGGGTTATTATGTGCAAATTCAATGATACTTTGCTTAATAAATGGCTTGAGTTTGTAATAATATAAATAAAAGGGAAGTATACTTAGTGGTAGAGTTATTTTATATGATCATTTGTGCAGTCAACTGATAAATGGATTAGAATGATTTATTTTTTTTCTAGCAAAAATGGTCAGGAGGGACTGATTTGTCTACTGATGACTATATTATTTAAAGATATCCTTACTTTTGCCATTTTTTTAAACCTGGGGTAGTAAAATGTCAGTGTCTGAGCTAGTTATGGTAAAGTATAGAATGTAAAACAGATAAACCATTACCTTGCCATTAATTACACAGGGCATGTTTAGAAGTAAAATAAAAACATTTTGTACAATAGGCAAGCTAAATTGCTGTATAAACACAAATAGTTTATTGAGTTGAACAAAATTTTTAAATGTGCCTTCCTGATTCCAATATTTCCTCATAAATATCACAAATGAATATTACCAGTAAAAGGCTTCTGAACTCACAAAATTTAGACTACATCGAAAATTGACTTGTATATATGACTTCATGCTTCATTTTTTTAAGTTATATTGCTTTGAAAAACTCTGAACACATTCTTACCCTACTCTATAGCCCATGAGAAATACCCAAGCTAAAGTCCTGCTTTAGAAGTTTCCTTAAGTTTTTCCTGTCAATATCCATTTTTTTCTCTTTCCCTTTACCCTTCTTGTTCTGATCCCAATTTATAATACTTTCTTATTCACATTGTGCATGCATGGATTGAATATTGCCTCTTGCATTGACTCCTATTTCTCTATTCATCACTCGTTCCGTATTCTTCCACTATCAGGCACATTCAGTTCCACCATTTTCTCTTTTTTCTTTTCATTTTATTTTTATTCTCTAGGTAATATATAGAGGGTTACAGTTGCATTTGCCAGTTAGTTGGTGCATTACTTCTCACACTTTGATACCCCCTCTCAGGTTTTTGTCCCCATTTCACTCCCCCCCAACCACTCAATCGCCTTGTTTCCCCCTTCCATTTCCTATTTCAAATAAATAAACATATATACAATATACCAGGTAACAGTCAGAAATCTCAGCTAGGAGCACCCAAGGTTTCTACTGATTATGACAAATGAGGGAAACCATTGAGCCTATGTTCCTTTGAGTCTGGCTTACTTCACTTAATATGATTTTTTCTAAGTCTTTCCATTTCCTTACAAATGGGGTGATGCCGTTCTTTCTGACACAGCATAGAATTCCATTGTGTATAATACCACATCTTGTTGATCCACTCATCAACTGAAGGACATCTGGGTTGGTTCCATATCTTTGCTATGGTAAATCGTGCTGCAATGAACATCATTGTGCTAGTGGATTTAGTATGTCTTTGTTTCTGGACGGTTGGGTAAATGCCAAGTAGTGGAATTGCTGGGTCATAGGGGAGCTCTATGTTTAGTCTTTTGAGGAACTGCCATACTGCTTTCCATAGTGGTTGAACGAGTTTGTGCTCCTACCAACAGTGTAGTAGTGATCCCTCTTGGCCACATCCCCTCCAGCATCTTGTTATTAGATTTTTTGATCCTGGCCATTCTAACTGGAGTGAGGTCGTTTTGATTTGCAGCACATTTCATTTATGGCCAGAGTTATTGAGAATTTCTTTACGTTTATATAGACCATTCTTATTTCCTATTCAGTGAAGTCTCTCTTTAAGTCTTTGGCCCATCTTTCAATAGGACTGCTATTTTTTTTGAAGATTTCTTTTGGAGAGATTCAATTTTTTGATCTGTAGATGCATTTCGGATATGAGGTCTCTGTTGTATGGTTAGTGAAGATCTTCTCCCACTCTGTGGGCTTTCTGTTTGGTTTGTTAGCTATGTCCTTTGCCATACAGAAACTCTACAGTTTCTCAGTAAAGACCCAAACACACAACAAATCAAAGACAGTTTGGATAATTGGGACTGTCTTAAACTGCAGAGCTTCTGTGTGTCAAAAGTGCTTTACATTCTCAGTTAAATTAATTTCTAAGTACTTTATTTTCTCTGAAGCCATTGCAAAAGGAGTTGCTTTCCTGATTTCTGCCTTGCTCCTCTTGTTGTTGGCCTACATGAAAGCCATTGATTTTTGAGGGTTAATTTTATACCCTGTACCTTGTCAAACTTTTGAGTCAGCTTAAGCAACTTGGGAGTACAGTCTATAGGTTCTTTAAATACAGACTCATGCCATCTGCAAAGAGGGAAAGGTTCACTTCCTCTTTCCCTATTTGGTTCCCCTTATGCTTATTTTTTGCCTTATTGCTCTGGCTAGGAATTCTAATACTACAGTAAAGAGGAGTGTTCCAGCATTTTCTAATTGCTATTTGTATATGATTTTCTTTGTCTCTTGACTGTCAGACAATTTTTGGAATGGTGTAGAAAGATTTATTATATGGTGGCCACTAGCCATCTTCTGGCATCCAGATGTTTTCCTTATGTTAGATAGAACTAGGGGCATGGATTTAAAACTACATATAGTTAAAAATAAACCTTACCAATAAAATAATCTGTGTGCTTGCTGTTTTCTTTCTGGTAAGTTTTTGAATGTTGTATTAAATTTATTTCATTGACACAGGGCCAATTCAAGTGGATTTTTGCCAGCAGTTTGGTATTTTAATTCTTGAATTTATGTATGCAAATTTTCCCTGTTTTTTTTTATTTTATTTTATTTTTGTCAGGGTAATATAGAGAGGTTACAGTTTCATTCACCAAGTAGTAGGTGCATTACTTCTCACATATTGATACCACTTCTCATGTATTTGTCACCATTTCCCTCCCCCCACCCCATTCCAATCATCTTGCTTTTCCCCCTTCCTTTTCCTACACCAAATAAACAAATAAACATACATACAATTTACCAGGAAACAGTCAGATACAGTAACAATATGAGATTAATTAAATTTCCTTTTATTTTATCCATGTGTATATTATTCAGTGACAATTTCTTTGTTTTGATGTTACAAACTCATTTCATTCTTCTTTTGATCATAAACCACCAACTGAATAAAATCAATCCCAGGAAAAGGAATAATTTCCAACTCTCATGACTATTACTACCATCACTCATAATGGAGGCAGTATCATCACCATCAACCAAGACAAAATCCATTGAAGATGAATATCTGTTGGTTTCAAGGTGAGTGAAGAAATTATTTCAGAGTAAAACAGAAAATAGAGCTAAGTTCCATAGTATACAGCATTGGATGTCTAAAGAGATGCCATTGCAAAAATTCACAACAAAGCTGGAGAATCACATAAAAAGAGAAAAAAAGTATTTTAACAAGCAATCCCCAACATAGTATAATCATTAGATTTTAGCCTTTTTTCAAGTTGTCATTTTACAATTTGTTAAGCCAACAAGGGGTCCAGTGCCTTTTATTTACTTTATGTGATTTTTTTGTATATAAAAAGTTAATCAGTCCCATTTATAACAGATGAATTTTTTTACAGTAACAGCTTAAAGATAAGCTCATTAGCCTGAGAAAATATGCTTGTGTGTTAAAGTTTTTATGCTTATTGATTTCTCATTTATTATGTAATGTACTTTTCTTAAAATACATTTTAAGTTCACAATATGGTCTTAACACTATATCCAGTGTCTCAAAGTAGGCAACCAGAATTTATACACCTTACAAAACTAAATCTTAATAATTTTTGTGAAGCAGCTGTCCATTTTTCCATCTCCATACTTCTTGTAATCTGTTCTTACATCTATTTTAGATATTGCATGGAGCTGTAAGCCTAATTATTTGTCTTCATGCGATTGGCTTATTCACTGAGTATATCTTAGTTTTCCCCATTCCTATTCTAAATGCTCAATTATTATCTACTGATAAGAATTGGATTGTCAAATATGAGGAGTCTCAATGTGTGAGAAGTAATGCCCCTGCTGCCTTACAAATGTAACTGTAACCCCTCTATACATTATCCCGACAATAAAAAAAAAAGAATTTGGATTGTATTTATATACTACCTATTGTGAACAGAACCACAACAAATATAGGAGTGGAGATATTTGAACTAGATATTGACTTCAATACTTCAACTGAATGCTTATATATAGAATTGCTGAATTACATATGACTGTTTTATTTTCTTTTATTTAAGGAAGCTCTATTATTGGTCAATAGCTATTGTATCATTTTGCTTCCCTACGAATGAATGCTTCAATTCTACTGCATTCATGCAAAAACATGTCATTTATTTATTCACTAATAATAGGTATAAAGGGATACTTTGGGGAAATGAAAATGAAATCTATCAAACTCTTCTGATTCATGTATAGCAAATTCAACTTGTATCCTTGATCCAACTAGGATTTCCTTCATTTAAAATATGCTACTATTTAACTTCAATTGAAAGTCAAAATATTTTGTAGAGATAGCATTACTTACAACAGAATACCATTTTCACTCTTGATTCATTCCAGAAGAAATTTACTCTTTCATTTTATACTGTTGTGAATACTTTTTTTTTATCTCAACTAGTTCTACAAAGGAGTCACCCTTTAACAAAGCAGTTCATGACCATAATGCCTCTTGTTCAATGTCACCTTTTTCAACTATCTTATCCACTGCTCCCAACTCATGCTTTTTCTCACTTAATTTTTAGAATATGTACTGTTTTTTGCCATTTAACAAAGCACTTTATGTATACTATGCAACTTGATCTGTGGCAGTCCTTCAACATTTCACTTCCCATTGACCTACCCCCTCCCTTGTTTTTCTCAGTTCTACAGTATATAAAATAAATTATTTTTACAAATATAATTTATTGTTAATTTAGAAGTGGTGTACAGAGGGATTAGTTACATAAGTTAGGTAATGAGTACATTTTCTTTTGCCAGTCCTGGGGCTTGAACTCAGGGCCTGAGCACTGTCCTTGGGCTTACTCAAGGCCTGAACCATAGCACCACCTCCGACTTTTTCTGTGTACGTGGTACCAAGGAATCAAACTCAGGTCTTCGTGAGTGCTAGGCAACCACTCTACCACTAGGCCAAACTCCAGGCCCAAGTACAGTATTTGAACCATGTCATCCCTTTCTTGATCTCCCCCAGCTTTTTCCTCCATTCCCACGCACAAGTTGTATAGTTCATTTTCCACATAGTGTCTAGTGAATACCACTGCTGTATGTGTTCATCCTTTGTCTCACTTTTTTGGTGCCCATTTTACCCGTCTAAAGAAAAATAAACAAAGGAGACAAAAGAAAAAGACAAGAACAGCAGCAACAACACCACAATTCTTCCCATTTCTTGAACTTCATTTCCTATAATACTATATTTGTATTTGTATTACATAGAAATGGTATATGATCATATGCACATAGCTACACAATGAATTACTGTCTGCTTTCTACTCCCTCCCCCTTTTCATTTTTCTACCACTCTCCCTTTGACCCCTGTTGGGGACTGACTGTGGGATCAATGACCTTGGACCTGACCTTGGACCTACACAATGGTATACACAAGGAAGTAACTCTTATCAGGATGACTTTAAGCAATGTCAATCAGTTCTTATCATGATGACTTTAAGCAATGTCAATCAGTTCTTATCATGATGACTTTAAGCAATGTCAATCTGTTCTTATCATGATGACTTTAAGCTATGTCAATCAGTTCTTATCATGATGACTTTAAGCAATGTTAATCCTTTCTCAATTATCCTATATGTGATTTGTTTACTATTTTGTATGAATGTAGCCTCTGGCAACTCCCTAGTTTTAAGAAGAGTATTTAAGGTCGGAACTTAAAATAAACGAGAGAGTCTCTTAGGCGGCAGTCTGGAGCTCACAGTCTTCTTGGACTGCTGACTTGGGCTGTAGTCCTCCCGAACTCCATCTGTTTGTCTCTCTTCTATTTTTTCCTAGTCCTTGCCCCTATTTCAGGAATCCCAATCCGTGAACCCTGGTTTGCTGCCGGCTGGCCCCGGCAATTGGCGCCCGAACAGGGACCTGAAAATCTGGGACAAGGTGAAGGACCCCCCCTGTGGTGAGTAACACGTCGTAGGACTATTAGGAGAGTGTATAGTCAGGAGAAAAAATTATGGGTCAAGTTAATAGCTATATGTCATATTTACCGATCTTAACAGGCCTACTTGAAGCCCACGGAATGTGGGTGGAAAAAGGGGTACTTCAGAGCTTCGTACAGTTTCTCGAGGAGGCATGCCCGAGGTCTATAGAGGAGGAATTCCAAAAAGCCTGGCAGCGGATAGGAAAAAGAATTAAAGATTATTATAATGTATATGGCCCCGAAAAGACCCCAGTAGAGGCTATTGATGTATGGAATTTAGTAAGTGAAGGCATAGATCCTCAACATGAGAATGCTGAACTTGAATTAAGGGAACTTTATGAATTAAAGGACCCTTCTGAAAAACCTGAGGCTGAGCCATATGCCGCAGCCCAAGAGAGTCTAAGTGAGATCTTGAAAAGGGAACAACAACCAGTAGATATTGAGTATCAGAATTCAAATTTTAATATGAGGGAGGAAAGTTATGATGAGCCGATGGAGGACCGGATAGCTACAATAGAAAAGAGGTTAGAAGAAATGCTACATCTACTATCTAAAATGGGGATAGAGCAGAGAGCCCCCGCAGAAGTAGGAAAGAAATATGACCCTCAGGCCACTATGGTGTCTGATTCTAAACCTTATCCCTCACACCCACCGCCTCCGGCTGCAGCCTTACGGCCTCAATCCCTTTTCCAACCTTTCAAGCCTAAAGGCCCTAGCAATAAGTCCCTTTTAACAGGCACTACAACCAGGCACAGTGCATCGCAATTAAACCTGGCTCAGGCTGCTAGAGAGAGGGAAGATATTTCAGAGCCTCGATGCTTCCCTAGTTTAGTTGATCAGGATGAACAAGTATACCATCAACCTGTTACTGTTAAACTATTGCAGGATTTAAAGAGTGCCTGCTCCCAATATGGGCCAACTGCCCCTTTTACTCAAGTAATATTAGAGGCCGCGTGTGCTGGTATTGTATGCCCAAATGACTGGAAGCGGCTTGCCAGAGCATGCCTTAGTGCAGGAGAGTACTTACTATGGGAGACAGAGTTCACTGCACAGTGTCGGGCTAAAATTGAAACAAATAGGTCTAAGAACCTGCCTTACACTTTTGATCAGTTGTTAGGAGAGGGAATCTATAAAAACACCGAAGATCAATTGGGTTATGCAAAGGAAGCCTATTTACAAATAAATGCTGCGGCGAAAGAGGCTTGGAAAAGGTTACGTAATTCCAAACGTACAAAAAATTTAGTAGAAGTTAAACAGGGACCGAATGAACCTTATCTAGAATTTTTGTCTCGATTAATGGAGACTGCAGACCACCTAGTACAAGATGAGAACGCAAGGAATATTATAGTTAGACACATAGCCTATGAAAATGCCAACGCCGTCTGTCAGGCGGCTATCAGACCCCATAGGAATAAGGGAGGAATCACGGACTTTATTTCACTATGTGCTGATATTGGACCCTCCCATGTACAAGGCCTTACTTTAGCCGCCGCTCCTCAAGGAAAGACTGCTACTGAATTTCTAAAATATAGAGGCCAGAGGCCAGAGGCCCGGGCTGCTAGACCCCCAGGGCGTTGCTTCTCTTGTGGACAAATAGGACATTGGATGACGCAATGCCCACGCCAGGCCAGGTTAAAGAGAGAAAAATTACCTGGCACATGTCCACGCTGTGGTAAAGGGAAGCACTGGGCTAAAGATTGCAGGTCAAGAACAGATCGCAATGGCCGCCCGTTTTCGGGAAACTGGAGAAGGGGCCAGCCTCTGGCCCCGCAAAACCATGGGGCAGTCCCTCCCTCTTCTCGGCCACAAGTAAATCTTCTAACAACCCCCCAAAATCAGTCTCCAGCCTCTTCCGTGCCACCCCAGGCAGCGCAGGATTGGACCTCTGTTCCTCCACCTGCTCAGTATTGACCCCAGAGATGGGGACACAAGCTCTCCCCACGGGGGTCTTCGGTCCCCCTTCCCCCGGGAGTGGCTGGATTGCTGTTAGGGCGAAGTAGCTCAGCCCTTAAAGGGATACAGATTACACCTGGCAAAATTGACCAGGATTTCACTGGAGAAATCAAAGTTATGGCCTCTGCCCCGAAACACATAGTATCAATCCCAGCCGGTCAAAAATTAGCACAACTAATACTTGTCCCTTTATCTCATGGGGAGACTGCTAATTCTTCTGCCCCATGCGGACAGAGAGGATTTGGATCCTCTGATATCTATTGGGTACAAAGCATAAAACAAGAGAGGCCTGAGATGACTATATTTATACAAGAAAAACCCTTTAAAGGAATATTAGACACAGGAGCATATGTGTCTGTAATATCTAAAAAGCATTGGCCAGCCCAATGGCCCCTGACAACCTCTATGACTTCCCTACAGGGGATTGGGCAAGCAACTGACCCACAGCAGAGCAGTGCGATCCTTGTTTGGAGAGATGAGGAAGGGCACTCCGGTCATTTTCAGCCATTTGTCCTGGATCATCTGCCAATTAATTTATGGGGTCGTGATATCATGGAAAAAATGGGAGTGTATATGTTTAGTCCTAGTGCTGCGGTCACTAAGCAGTTACTTGATCAAGGCCTCCTCCCCTTTAGGGGACTAGGCCGAGCAGCACAGGGGGAGTTAGAGCCACTCCAACCCCAGTCTCACCCCCCGAGGCAAGGATTAGGGTATTCTTTAACGGGGGCTGTTGTTTGTCCTGCCCCTCATGCTGATCCCATAAATTGGCTCTCGGAAGAACCGGTATGGGTCGAACAGTGGCCTCTTTCTCTAGAAAAGATCATTGCAGTTCAGCAGCTGGTACAGGAACAGATAGACTTGGGACATGTGGCCCCTTCTAACTCTCCATGGAATTCTCCAATTTTTGTTATAAAGAAAAAGTCAGGTAAATGGAGGCTGTTACAGGATCTGAGAAAGATAAATGCAACTATGGAACTGATGGGAGCCTTACAGCCCGGCTTGCCTTCCCCCATGGCAATCCCAAAGGATACTTATAAGATTATTATAGATTTGAAGGATTGTTTCTATACTATACCCCTGGCGCCTCAAGACTGTAAGCGCTTTGCCTTCAGCGTCCCCTCTGTTAATTTTAAAGAACCCATGAAACGATATCATTGGCTTGTGCTCCCACAGGGCATGGCAAATAGCCCAACTTTATGTCAAAGTTTTGTAGCTAGAGCCATTTCTTCCACCCGTGAAAAATTCTCTTCTGTTTATATTGTTCATTATATGGACGACATCTTGTTGGCTTGTTCTGACCCTACCGTCGTACAACAAGCCTTTGGACAACTAAAGCAAGATCTGAGCCGCTTTGGCCTTATAATAGCAGCTGAAAAGGTTCAGGAACATCCCCCTTTTACGTATTTAGGCCATATATTAGGCCCACACTATTTTAAAAGCCAAAAAATACAATTAAAAACTTCACACTTAAGAACTCTTCATGATTTTCAGCAATTTTTAGGAGATATAAATTGGCTTCGGCCTTATTTAAAGCTGTCCACTGGAGAGTTAAAACCCCTCTTTGATCTCTTAAAAGGAGATACCAACCCTACATCCTTGCGCAATTTAAATCCCGACGCCGAGAGGGCCATCCAAATCGTAGAAAAGGCAATTTCCCAGCAACAAGTGAACTATTGTGACTACTCTAAACCATGGGGAGTTTACATTTTAGCTACTTCTCACTCCCCAACTGCTGTATTGTGGCAGGATGGCCCACTTATATGGCTTTATCTACCATCAACACCCGGCAAAGTGCTGACCCCCTACTACGAATTGGTAGCTAATCTGATACATATGTGCCGAGTGGATTCCCGTAAATATTTAGGTCAGGAACCTCATTTTATCTGTGTCCCATATAATTTACAACAACAAGATTGGCTATTCGCCCATTGCGATTCTTGGGCCATTGCTTGGGCCAATTATACGGGAAAAATTTTGCATCACTACCCGTCTAACAAACTCCTCCAATTTGATGCATGTCATACGTTCCTATTTCCTTCCATAGTACAGGCCTCGCCTTTATCTTCTGCCGCTTTAGTATTTACAGATGGATCCTCTAATGGAACGGCTGCTTTGACCATTAATGGGAAAACTTAATCTTGGGTTACAGGTTTTTCCTCCGCCCAAGAGGTAGAGTTAGAGGCTGTTTTACAAGCACTCGTCCTGTTACAAGACGAGCCCTTTAACTTATACTCAGACAGCCAATATGTAATTCGTGCTCTTCAAGTCATAGAAACTGTTCCCTTTATTGGAACTACTAACTCCAATATCCAGACCCAATTTCGCCAAGTACTAACTTTGCTTTGTTCTCGCAACCACCCCTGTTTTTTGGCTTCATTCGAGCTCACACTAATCTTCCTGGCCCTTTAAGTGAGGGTAACGCAGTTACTGATTCTGCCACCAGAGTTTATTTAACTCAAGTCGAACTTGCTAAGCAGTCACATGCCATCCATCATCAAAACAGCCGAGCCTTGCGCCGACAGTTTAAATTATCTAGAGAAGCGGCACGTCAAATAGTTAAAACTTGCTCCAACTGTGTGCCCTTCTCACCAGCTCCTCATTTAGGTATAAATCCACGAGGACTGCTTTCTAATCACATTTGGCAGATGGATGTCACACATGTTCCATCATTTGGCCGATTAAAATATGTTCATGTTACTGTAGATACTTATTCTAATTTTATCCTAGCCACCCCCCTTGCTGGGGAAGCTACTAAACATTGTATTTCTCACTGCATTCGATGTTTTGCTGTGATGGGGATTCCCTCGCAAATAAAAACAGATAATGGCCCTGGCTATGCAGGCCAAGCATTTCAGTCCTTCTGCCATTCTTATAATATCACTCATATTACAGGCATTCCTTACAATCCTCAAGGTCAAGGCATCGTGGAGAGAGCTAATGGATTATTAAAACATCAAATTGCTAAAATACAGAAAGGAGAGTCGTATCCCGCTACCCCTGTGAATATACTTAATCATGCTTTATTTGTTTTAAATTTTTTGAATCTGGATTCAAATAATTTATCTGCTGCTCAGCGATTCTGGGAAAAAAGAGAGCAGCGTGCTTTTGCCTTAGTAAAATGGAAGGATCCCCTAACTGGTGCTTGGCACGGACCAGATCCTGTTCTAACCTGGGGTAGAGGGCATGTATGTGTTTTCTCACAGGAAGAAAATGATGCCCGCTGGCTGCCCGAACGCTATGTTCGGATTGTGGAGAGTGACAGTGGTCATCCAAGCAGCGACCCACTGGACCTTCACCCCCAACCCTCCAGTAATGCATCCAGTAATGCGGAAAAGACCTGAATTCATGTTTTTGTGTTAAGTGTAAAAGTCTCTGTTTCTTTGTCTTGTTCGTGTTACATATTTTTTCTTGTCCAGTTTGGTCTTTGAAATTGGTACCAGTTTTAAATATGGATCCTTAAGGTTTTTCTAAAGTTTTGTTTTGAACCTGGTTCTCACCTGCAAGAGTAAAATTGGCAAAGCTCTCTTGACACAAACTTCCGGAAAATGAATGGCCAATATTAATTTTGTGCACTTTAAAATCTTTGAGTATGAATGTGTGTGAATGAGTGAGTGAACATGTTCAAGGTTTAATCAAGAAAATCATTTAGGTCTGAATTATTGCATTGTTTTAAAGAAGGGGGAGAATGGAATATTAGATCAGCAAAAAAATGAACTTGATGTTCGTATGACAGCTCTTAAGTCCCATTAAGAAGGTCGAATCAGTAAATTGGAGAGAGAACTCCGAGAGCATCAAGGGAGGCACTTAGAGCCGAAAAAAGAGCCTCAAGAACCTACTAGTAAGGTCCCAGAACAGCAGAGACAGATCACGTTGAAAACTACTGCAGCTTCTGAAGAATGAGGAATTGCCAGCACTTCAGATCCACCAACAGCCAATATCAAGCCAACTGATGTTGTTTCTACTCCAAGTAAAGTGACAACTGAAGCTATGGTTGGGAACAAATCAACACCTATGGCCAGTAGCCGTCCAATGGTCACATCTGCAACAGTCACCAATCGAACAAGTCCACAGATCTAAGCCCCAGATGGATGAATTCCCCCCCGAGAGGAATCGCAGTCAAGGATGGGATAAGAGGGGACGCTCTCTGACCAACCTAAGACAGGGCCTTCAGCTTGATCTGAAGAAGTTCCCCATGACGGGTAAGGCAGAGTCAGCGATCCACCCAATCTAAGACAATCAAGTCCGCATCTTTTAAAAGAAAGACGGGGGAGATGTTGGGGACCGACTGTGGGATCAATGACCTTGGACCTGACCTTGGACCTACACAATGGTATACACAAGGAAGTAACTCTTATCAGGATGACTTTAAGCAATGTCAATCAGTTCTTATCATGATGACTTTAAGCAATGTCAATCAGTTCTTATCATGATGACTTTAAGCAATGTCAATCTGTTCTTATCATGATGACTTTAAGCTATGTCAATCAGTTCTTATCATGATGACTTTAAGCAATGTTAATCCTTTCTCAATTATCCTATATGTGATTTGTTTACTATTTTGTATGAATGTAGCCTCTGGCAACTCCCTAGTTTTAAGAAGAGTATTTAAGGTCGGAACTTAAAATAAACGAGAGAGTCTCTTAGGTGGCAGTCTGGAGCTCACATTCTTCTTGGACTGCTGACTTGGGCTGTAGTCCTCCCGAACTCCATCTGTTTGTCTCTCTTCTATTTTTTCCTAGTCCTTGCCCCTATTTCAGGAATCCCAATCCGTGAACCCTGGTTTGCTGCCGGCTGGCCCCGGCAGACCCCTACCTACTGTTGCAAATAACCATTTCCTAGTACTTATTTTGTTGGGCTTTGACTTAGTCTTATTAAACAGTACCATTTGGCTTTTTCTTGCAGTCTATTTTATTTCGGGTTATTCATTTCTATTTGCATACCATCCAGTGTGTTTACTTGTAGATTTATAAGCTCATTCTAGCTGCCACAAATGAGGAAAATCATGCAACTTGTATTTCTGTTGATCTGACTTACTTCACTTAGTATAAATTTTTCCAATTATTTTCATTTCCTTACAAATAGTACACTATCATTCTTTCTGATGGGTGAGTAGAATTTCATTGTGTATATAACCAAATTTTTCTTGCTAGATTTGCGCACTGAGGGGCATGTGGGCTGATTCCATATCTCAAGACATTTATGCTTTTGAAAGTTATTCCTAAATATAAAACTCACTATTAATTGTAATTCCTGCCTACTAAAACATTAAGTGATATATTTTGGATGTAATCTGCAGAGGGATATGACTCATTCTTATAGAAAAGGTTTTAGTTGTCTGTTGTTGCTTCTTAATTACTTCAGCAGGCAAGTTTTGTTTTGTTTTGTTTTTAGTTTCTTTAGATAATTAAATATCACAAAGTATGTTAGCGTTTTGGCAATATTATATTCACAGAAATTTAGAAATACTTCGAAAAGTTGAGCATGAAATTTTTTAGTATTTCTCAGAAGAGAAAATACTGACAATATTTTAACTGAAAAAACTACTTTCTAAAAGTACATCATAACAAACTTCTGCATTAGATAGTAGAGCTAAAATCTCGTTCAAAACTTTGATCAACAAAGCAGATATAATGAATAGTAGAATTGCGTAAAAATATAAATTATCACTGAATTATGCAATTACAACAAATAGTTTTAAGGGTAATAAAGATGACACAGTATTGGGTCATAGGGGACAAATTCAGTCCCCAAAAAGTTAACAATAAGAAGAATGTAATTTTGATTAAAAGTATTTAAAAGTGAGACTTTGAAATGTAGCTTATAATTGGACTCAATTTTTATTTAAAATGAGGCAGGAAGTAGAAACATGACCCCCTTTGTCCAAGATATAGAAAAGGAGTATAAGGGACACTACTGTAAGCAACTTTGCAATATGTACTTACAGTACAGTTGCTACATTTCTTTCAGTGGAAATTCCCATAAGCAAAATGCATGCACAAATTTTGCCAATAAAAAAAATATCCGGGGCCAGGAGTTTAGCCTACTGGTAGAGTGCTTGCCTAGCATGCACGAAGACCCCGGTTCAATTCCTTGGTACCACATACATAGCAAAAAGCTAGAAGTGGTGCTGTGGCTCTAGAGGTAGAGCTCTAGCCTTGAGAAAGCCCATCAACAGTGCCCAGGCCCTGAGTTCAAGGCCCAGGATTGGCAAAAAAATAATTTTCAGTAGACAATACATTGTGAATAGATTTTTTTCTAGAATTTTTAGTATCTAATATCTCATTACCTAAACAGACTTCCTTTCCATTGCCATTATAAGTTTACATACACTAAAAGATAAAATTTTGACTCTCAAAAACTAAACTACTTCATCTATCAATGAACAATGAAGAGTATGGTCCTCATTGCTTTTCTTTCACTAGGATGAGTAGTTTACAAATATTAATTTATGTAGTTTCTTTTGCCACAAGACTGTAATGAAATAAAATGGTAATGAAATAATTCAGTTCCATTTTCCTCTAAGAATTATATCTAAAGAGGAGCCCCCCAAAATCAATAAAAGCAAGGCACTAGTAACTGATTAAAACCATGAGATAAAATAGAAAAAACGAGAACACATTAATAAGTAAACATTTGCTGAATGAAATTGAAAGTAAGTGGCTCATTTCAAAAATAAAAAAGAGACAAAATCTATTTATTAGTGAGAACATGTACCTTGTTTACCTGCATCTGAATTGCCTTTCTTACTATAGTATCCTCCACTCTAATGTCCTCCTGATTTTCATAAGTAACAATATTGCATGGTGTTCATGTCTGAATATTATTCTATTATTTATAGCTACCAGATTTTCTTTGTCCACTTTTCTGCTAATAGACTTCATAAAAATATTGTATTAAGGGTTCAGAAATGGCATGTATTCCAGATGTCCCATACTTTGAGATTTTATATGGCATTCCGTAAATTGGGAATCATTATTTTCAATACAGATATGACAGGAAATACCAATGAATTTACTAGGAAAAGAGCTCAGACTCAATGCCAAGAGCAGGGTTGTTGATCTGGTTTAAATTTCAGTTCTGCTCTATGGTCTTGGTCATATAATTTTACTTTTCATAAGTTTCAATATTCATGTCAGAAAAATTAGGATAATAGTATCTGTTATGTAGAATAATAATGATTGATTTTATATAGAAGAATTGATGTATTGGTTTGCATTTACTGCTTAATAAATTATAACACTAAACTTTATTTACTTCTAATAATTAACAAATAAAATAATAAATTTGCTTTTCTAGCATCTAGATGATCCTTTAAAAATATTGCCAAGTTGTCTAAAGTGATTATACTATTTTAAAACCTTAGCAGTAAATGAACATTTCATTTATCCTATATTTTGATTCTTTTTTTTTGCCAGTCCTGGGGACTGAACTCAGGGCCTGAGCAGTATCATTGAGCTTTCCTTAAGGCCAGTGCATTACCACTTGACCCAAATAGCACTTCCAGATTTTCTATATATGTGGTGCCGAGGAATTGAACCTGGGTCTTTCCTGGAAGCAAGGCAAACACTCTACCACTAGGCCAAACGCTAAGCCGTGATTCGTTTTTGATTTAGCCATTTTACTACTTGTGTAGTCATATCTCCATAGTAATTACTGATGATACAAATAATTTTATAGTTTTGTTTCCTATAAGTATCATCTTTATACTCTTTATTCTAAAATCAGTTTTTGTACTGTCTGTTAGGAACTTGTTCATTACATTTAGCACTGTTAAGCTATTCTCATACAAATATTTCTACAAGCTGATAATAATATAAATCTCTTTTATTCTAGATTTTAATAATTGGTTTTCCTTTCTTGGCCATTTTGGCTACAGTTTGGTCAATTTTTCTGATTTTTTGAAACAAAACCAACTTATATATTTGCTATGTTCTCTCTACAATTTTCCCCATTATTTAAGCTTTTTAAATATTTTTTAAAACTTTATTTTTTCCCTGCTAACTTTTCTTTTTTTAATTTATTTTTTTATTGTAATTAGTAAAAGGGTTACATGATATTTGCCAGGTAGAAGGTCCATTAATTCACATATATTGATACTCTTTCACATGTCTTGGTACCCATTACCCTCCCCCCCACACCCCCCACCCATCTTGGTTTTCCCCCCTTCCCTATCAAATTTCAAATAACCAAATAGAAATAAATTCAATATATCAGATAACAAAGTGAGATACTGTAACAATATGAGATAACCAAGGGACAGCAAAGGAGCTGAGAGACAACATAGTACATTAAGGACAACAATCATTCGTTATATGGCTTTTGTTTCAATATCCTGGAGGTCCTTTCAATTAGCTTCATACTATATGGCCTTATGTATCAAGATTTTGCTCTATTGCCGATCTCTGCTAGTAGAGCCCAAGGTTTCTACTGATTATGACAAATAAGGGAAACCATTGAGCCTAAGTTCCTTTGAGTCTGGCTTACTTCACTTAATAGGATTTTTTTCCAAGTCTTTCCATTTCCTAAAAATTGGGCCATGTCATTCTTTCTGACAGCAGCATAGAATTCCATTGTGTACAAATACCACAACTTGTTGATCCACTCATCAACTGAGGGACATCTAGGTTGGTTCCATATCTTTGCTATGGTGAATAGTGCTGCAATGAACATTGTTGTACTAGTGGATTTAGTATGCCCTTGTTTCTGGATGGTTGGGTAAATGCCAAGGCGTGGAATTGCTGGGTCATAGGGGAGCTCTATGTTTAGCCTTTTGAGGCACTGCCACACTGCTTTCCATAGTGGTTGAATGAGTTTGCACTCCCACCAACAGTGTAGTAATGATCCCTCCTGGCCACATCCCCTCCAGCATCTGTTATTATTCGTTTTCCTGATCCTGGCCATTCTAACTGCAGTGAGGTGAAATCTTAGAGTTGTTTTGATTTGCATTTCTTTTATGACCAGAGATGTTGAGCATTTCTTCATGTGTCTATAGGCCATTTTTGTTTCTTCTTCAGAGAAGACTCTCTTTAAGACTTTGGCCCATTTTTTAATGAGATGGTTGTTACTTTGGAGATTAGTTTTGGAGTGATTCAATTTTTTGAGTTGTTGATATATTTTAGATATGAAGCCTTTGTCCATTGTTTGGTTGGTGAAGATCTTCTCCCACTCTGTAGGCTTCCTAATTAATTTACTAGCTGTGTCCTTTGCCATACAAAAGCTCCACAGTTTAATGCAGTCCCATTCATCCAGCCTTCCTCTGATTTGTTGTGATTCTTGGTCCTTATTAAGAAAGTTTCGACCTGTGCCAAGGAGGCCTAGTGTATCTCCTATTCCTTCCTGTAAAGTTTTCAGTGTGTCAGCTTTTACCTCCAGGTCTTTGATCCATTTGGAGTTAATTATAGTGCAAGGTGACAAAGAAGGATCCAACTTTAGTTTTCTGCAGGTGCTTAACCAGTTCTGCCAGCACAACTTGTTGAAGAGGCTGTCTTTCTTCCATTCTATTTTTTTGGCTCCCTTGTCAAAGATTAGGTGGCCATAGGTCTGTGGTTTAGTATCTGGGTCCTCAGTTCTATTCCATTGGTCTTCAGGCCTGTCCTTGTACCAGTACCAAGCTGTTTTGAGAATTATAGCTCTGTAATAGAGTCTAAAGTTTGGAATTGAAATTCCTCCAGCGCTGTTCTTTCTGCTAAGAAGTGTTTTTGCTATACGGGGTCTTTTATTATTCCATATGAAATTTTGAATTGCCTCTTCTATTTCTTTAAAGAATGACATTGGGATATTGATGGGTATTGCGTTGAATTTGTAGATAGCCCTTGGCAAGATTGTCATTTTCACAATGTTGATTCTTCCAATCCAGGAGCATGGGAGGTTTTTCCATTTCCTTAGTTCTGCTTTAATTTCCTTTTTTAGGGTTTTAAAGTTTTCATCAAAAAGGTCCTTTACATTCTCAGTTAAACTAATTCCTAGGTACTTTATTTTCTTTCAGGCTATTGTGAAAGGAGTTACTTTCCTGATTATTGCCTCGTTCCTCTCACTGTTGGCGTAAAGGAAGGCAGTTGATTTTTGAGGGTTAATTTTATAGCCTGCTACTCTTCCAAAGTTTTGAATCAGCTCAAGGAGCTTGGGAGTAGAGTCTATAGGATTCTTTAAATACAGAATCATGTCATCTGCAAAGGGGGATAGTTTTATTTCCTCTTTCCCTACTTGGATCCCCTTTATGCTTGCTTCTTGCATTATTGCACTGGCTAGGAATTCTAGTACTATGTTAAAGAGTAGTGGAGAGAGTGGGCATCCTTGTCTCATTCCTGATTTTACAGGGAATGGCTTTAGATTTTCACCATTAAGTGTAATATTAGCAGTGGGTTTCTCATACACAGCCTTTATTACATTGAGGAATGTTCCATGGATTCCTACTTTCTCCAGAGCTTTTAACATAAAGGGGTGTTGGATCTTGTCAAATGCCTTTTCCGTGTCTATTGAGACAATCATGTGATTTTTGTCCTTGCTCCTGTTGATGTGTTGAATTATATTAATTGATTAACAAATTTTTGTGACAATCTAGGAGCTTTAACTCAGAGCCTGGGATTTGTCCCTGAAGTTTTTTTTTCTTTCATATATTTTTTATTGTAATTAATAGAAGGGTTACACGATATTTGCCAGCTAGAGGTGAATTAATTCACATACATTGATACCCTTTCACATGTCTTGGTCCCCATTTCCCTCCCCCCACCCCACCCCTCATCTTGTTTTCTCCCCTTCCCTATCCAATTTCAAATAACCAAATACAAATATATCCGATATATCAGGGAACAAAGTGAGATACTGTAACAATATGAGATAACCAAGGGAGAGCAAAAGAGATGAGAGATAACATAGTACCTTAAAGACAACAATCATTCATTATATGGCTTATGTTTCTATATACTTGAGATCCTTTCATTTAGCATCATACTATATGGCCTTATATATCAAGGTTTTGCTCTATTGCAAATCTCTGCTAGGCGAGCCCAAGGTTTCTACTGATTATGACAAATAAGGGAAACCATTGAGCCTAAGTTCCTTTGAGTCTGGCTTACTTCACTTATTATGATTTTTTTCTGTCTTTCCATTTCCTAATAAATTGGGCGATATTGTTCTTTCTGACAGCAGCATAGAATTCTATTGTGTATAAATACCACATCTTGTTGATCCATTCATCAACTGAAGGGCATCTAGGTTGGTTCCACATCTTTGCTATGGTGAATAGTGCTGCAATGAACACTGTTGTGCTAGTGGATTTAGTATGTCCTTGTTTCTGGATGATTGGGTAAATGCCAAGTAGTGGAATTGCTGGGTCATAGGGGAACTCTATGTTTAGTCTTTTGAGGAACTGCCATACTGCTTTCCATAGTGGTTGAACGAGATTGCACTCCCACCAGCAGTGTAGTAGTGATCCCTCCTGGCCACATCTCCTCCAGCATCTGTTATTAGTTTTCAACATCTCTGGCCACAATTAAAATGCAATGCAAAGCAAAACAACTTTGACATTCAACTTCACTCCAGTTAGAATGGCCATAATCAAGAAATCTAATAACAACAGATGTTGGCAGGGATATGGCCAGAAGAGATTGCTACTGCACTGTTGGTGGGAGTGTAAACTCATTCAACAACTCTGTCAAGCAGTATGGAGATTGCTGAAAAGACTAAATATAGACCTCCTGTATGTCCAAGTAATCCCACTCTTGGGGCATTTAACCAAATGTCCATAAACAAGGACATACTAAAGCTACCAGCACAACCATGTTCACTGCAGCATTATTTTTTCATATATTTTCTTTGTAATTAATAGAAGGGTTACATTATATTCACCAGATAGAAGGTGCATTACTTCACAAACACTGATACCCTTTCCAATGTCATGGTCCCCATTTCCCTCCCCCCAACCCCACCCTGCATATTGTTTTCCCCCTTCCCTATACTATTTCAAATAACCAAATAAACATATATACAATATATCAGATAACAAGGTAAAATACTGTAACGATATGAGATAACCAAGGGACAGCAAAAGAGATGAGAGATAACACTCATCATATGGCTTTTGATTTTATATCCTGGAGGTCTTTTCATTTAGCATCATAATGTATGGCCTTATGTATCTAGGTTTTTGCTCTATTGTAAATCTCTGCTTTGAGAGTCCTACGTTTCAACTGATAAGGACAAATGAGGGAGACCATTGGGCCTATGTTCCTTTGGATCTGGCTTACTTCACTTCATACGATTTTTTCTAAGTCTTTCCATTGCCTTACAAATGAGGCAAAGTCATTCTTTCTGACAGCAGCATAGAATTCCATTGTGTATAAATACAACATCTTGTTGATCCACTCATCAACTGAGGGACATCTGGGTTGGTTCCATATCTTTGCTATGGTGAATAGTGCTGCAATGAACGTTGTTGTGCTAGTGGATTTAGTATTTCCTTATTTCTGCATGGTTGGGTAAATGCCAAGTAGTGGGTTTGATGGGTCATAGGGGAGCTCTATGTTTAGTCTTTTGAGGAACTGCCATACTGTTTTCCATAGTTGTTGAACCAGATTGCACACCCACTAACAGTGTAGTAGTGATCCCTCCTGGCCACATATCTGCCAGCATCTGTTGTTATTAGATTTTTTGATCCTGGCCATTCTAACTGGAGTGAGGTAGAATCTTAGCGTTGTTTTGATTTGTATTTCTTTTATGGCCAGAGATGTCGAGCATTTCTTCATGTGTCCACAGGACATTCTTATTTCTTCTTCAGAGAAGACTCCCTTTAAGTCATTGGCCCATCATTTAATGGAATTGTTGATTCTTTGGAGATTAGTGTGGGAGTGATTAAATTTTTTTAACGTGTTGATATATTTTAGATATGAGGCCTTTGTCCATTTATCATTAGTGAAGATCTTTTTCCACTCTGTAGGATTTCTAGTTTGCTAGCTATGTCCCTTGCCATATAGAAGGTTTGCAGTTTAATGCACTCCCACTTATCCAGACTTTCTCTGATTTGTTGAGTTTCTGGGTCCTTATTAAGAAAGTTTCCACCTGTGCCAAGGAGACCTGGTGTATCTCCTATTCCTACTTGTAAAGTTTTCAGTGTATCTGCTTTTACCTCCAGGTCTTTGATCCATTTGGAATTAATCCTGGTGCAAAGTGACAAAGAATGATCCAACTTTAATTTTCTGCAGGTGCTCAACCAGTTCTGCCAGCACCATTTGTTGAAGAGGCTGTCTTTCTTCCATTCTTTTTCTTTGCTCCCTTATCAAAGATTAGGTGGCCATAGGTCTTTGGGTTAATATATGGGTCTTCAGTTCTATTCCATTTGTCTTCAGGCCTGTTCTCTGTTCTTGTGCCAGTACCAAGCTGTTTTGGTCACTATAGCTCTATAGAAGAGTCTAAAGTTTGGTATTGAAATTCTTCCTGCACTGTTCTTTCAGCTGAGAGTTGTTTTTGCTATACGAGGTCTTTTAATATTCCATATGAAATTTTGGATTGTCTCTTCTATTTCTTTAAAGAATGACATTGGGATATTGATGGGTATTGCATTGACTGTGTAAATAGCCCTTGGCAAGATTGTCATTTTCAACATGTTGATTCTTCCAATCCAGGAGCATGGGAGGTTTTTCCATTTCCTCAGTTCTACTTTAATTTCCTTTTTCAGGGTTTTAAAGTTTTCATCAAAAAGGTCCTTTACATTCTTAGTTAAATTGATTCCTAGGTACTTTCTTTTCTTTGAGGCTATTGCAAAAGTAGTTGCTTTCCTGATTGTTGCCTCGTTCCTCTCATTGTTGGCATATAGGAAGGCAGTTGATTTTTGAGGGTTAATTTCATACCGTGCTACCTTGCCAAGGTGTGAAATCAGCTTGTGAGTGGAGTTTATAGGGTTCTGCAACATTATTTACAATAGCTAAGATATGGAACCAACCCAGATGCCCTTCAGTCAATGAATGGATAAACAAGATGTGGTATTTATACAAAATGGAATTCTGGGCTGCCATCAAAAACAATGACCTTGCCCCATTTGTAAGGAAATGACAAGATTTGGAAAAAGATGCTACTTGAAGAAACATAGACTCTATGATTTCTCTCATTTGCTGTAATTAATCTGTGTAGGATTTTCCCATCATCAGATCACAATAGCTCAAATCTATGTACATATAAACCATGTAGCATGGGGCTAAGTGAAATGAACCCCAGGATATAGAAACAAGAAATTTATCTTTGTGTTGTTCTTATGATATTATGTTATTTCTTTCCCCCCCATGGTTTATCTCATTTTGTTACTATATCTTACTTTGTTACCTGGTATATTGAATATACATTAATTTGGTTTTTTTTGACATAGGGTAGGGATGAGGGAAATCACAATGTTTGGTAGTGTGTGGAGGAGAGAAAGTGGGAAAATATGGGAAGTGGTATCAGTGTTCAAGGAGAAAACTACTCACAACCTGACGAATTTAAGTGTAACCCTTCTATAGATCAAACAGACAATAAAATACAAAACAGTAGCAATCCAGAAACCTGTACCCTGAAAAATTATCTTTTAAAAATAAAGTATAAGTACTTTCTTGGACCAATGGAAAAAAATAGAACAATCATTGTTTTACGTGAAATATGCCAGATGGAGAAGAACAGAAGTGCTGTGCTCTCATTTATGGAAACTAGTTATGAGCTCAAAATGAGTTAAGAATTATTTGGAGAGGGATGAAGTGGCAGGTGGAGATGTAAATATGTTCAAAGTATAAAAGCAATAATTTGACCCAGAGAAATTGTTTGTAAAATAGGGTAAGGGTTCTCAATGTGTGGTGTGGGTATGAATTTGATCAAAGTGCTTTATATTTATGCAGTGAAATATCACAAAGAAACCCCCTATATAATCATTATATACTAAGAAAAATAGAATAACAGTTTTAATAAGGGATATTCATTTTAAATAGAAAGGTAGCTACTTTTCTCATACATGTATCAGGTTGTTTTGTTTCAAATCTCTACTCTGATCATGAAAACATACCTGGAATTATGGATCTCCCATTGCACAATGAGATTTGCCAAATTTTAATCCGCCAAGATTGAAGTTATAATGCAGACCCAAAATAGTTTTTTCCCCCTTCTAGTGGCTGCGAGGCTGCTATTTTTTATTTTTGCATCTGGGGTTTATTTTCATTACTACGATGAAGCTGGAGAGAAGATAATGAGAACAGAGAAAATTCTAAGATTTCTACTACTGTTTTAGTTTGTTTTGTTTTGCATTGCTTTTAACAGAATAATTTTTTTCCTGAATAAATGCTTCCCAAATGCTTCAAATCCTTCACTTATGTCTAGTATCGTTAAAAAGTGAAGAATGACTATTTTTTTCAGTCCTGGCTTGAACTTAGTCCCTAAGCACTATCATTGGGCTTTCTCAAGGCTAGGGCTCTACCACTTGAGCCATAGCACCATTTATGGCCTTTTCTATGTATGTAGTACTGAGGAATTGAACCTAGATCTTCATGCATGCTAGGCAAGCACTCTATCCCTGGGTCAAATTCCCAGCTCCTCACTTTTTTGTCGGTCCTGGGCATGAGCTCTTGTCCCTGAGCCTCTCTGTGGTCAAGGCTAGAGCTCTACCACTTGAGCTATATCACCACTTCTGGCATTTTCTGTTTATATGATACTGAGGAATCAAACCCAGAGCTTCATGCATGCTAGGAAAGCACTGTACCACTAAGTCACATTATCAGCCTCATAACGACGTTTTTGTTAAGGTTCTCAGTGTTGTAGTGGAAGAGAAACATTTGGTAGACATTATTCTTTATCTTCATAGCCATAGCCTCATAATTGCACTTTAAATCTGGAAAATACACTGTAGAAACTGTTAGAACTTTGTGCGTGTGTGTGTGTGTGTGTGTGTGTGTGTGTGTGTCTGTGTCTGTGTGTCTGTGTCTGTGTGTGTCTGTGTCTGTGAGTGTGTGTGTTCTGGGGCTTGATTTAAGAAGGACATTTCCCTGAGCCTTTTTGCTCAAGGTTAGCACTCAACCACTTGAGCCACAACTGTACTTCTAGCATTTTGGTGCTTATCTGGAGACAAGTCTTATGGACTTTTCTGTACTAGCTGCTTTGGAACCTTGATCCTGAGATCTCAGCCTCCTAAATAGTTGGGATTACAGCTTTGAGCCACTGCTGCCCAGTAACTAGAGTTTAAAAAAATAACAATGCCTTATAACCAATCAGTCATAAAATGTAACAGCTTATCAGCCATGATTCCAAATAGTTTATGAGTTTTAATTTATGCATTTCTGATAACTGCAGTAATTAGAATGTGTTCCGTTGAAATTCATATAGTAGGACCTTAACTCTCAAATTTGCATTTTGATGTTAATTGAGGTAAGTTCTAGGAAAGTTATTTGGGCTAGATTAACCTATGAGAATGAGGATTCAGATGATTTAGTGCCTTAATACATAGTGAAATCTATCTCTGGTCTGCCTTTGTACAGTACTTAAATATGATAGAAGAATAAAAGAAATACCCGATCTGGAACATTTCCTTCTGACTATTATTTCTTTTTCACACTTAGTCATAAAGAAGCAGAAAAAACTTGACCTTTGGATTTTTCCAGGTTCCAGAACTGTGAAACATGAAATTATTTTCTTCATAATCATCTCCAGTTTTATATTGATTTGTTGTAACACAGCACATACTAACACAATGTTGTTGCAAGCTTGGGATTTCAGGTAATTTCCAAATTGCCTATAAAAGCAATTTCCAGTCCTAGCCAATGCAGAAATGACAGACCATATGAAGATCAGCATATCATTTTGTTGATTTTGAAAAAAAAAAACTATTGGTGGATACCTTTATACTTAGGCTTGAGGCCACTTCCTATAGAGAACATAGAGTAATGGCATAAAATATCATCACTCACCTGACAAATTTAGTCACCAGAGATTTAAGAGGACAAGAGAATCCAAGACAATATATTGCCTGAGAGAGAGAGAGAGAGAGAGAGAGAGAGAGAGAGAGAGAGAGAGAGAGAGAGAGAGAGAAGATAGAGGAAACAGAGGAGAGGGGGGAAGAAAGAGAAAGAAATGTATTTTCTTAGGCAATATCACCCAGTGAATGGCCCATACCAATATTGTACTTGTTTCTCTTATCATAGAGAAAATTGGAAAGAGGGACTAATTATTTTTCACTATTATACTGATCTCTCCTTTTGAATTTAGCAGATTTCCTCTCTCTGATCTTTTTAACGTGATGAATTTAATGTTCCTCCTCTAATCTTATTTTGCCTTCATAAATGAGCTATAATTTTTTAAAAAATACTTCATTTGAAGTTATTTGAAAGTGGAAAACCAAGACAGGGGTGGTATGATGCTACAGGTGGGTGGATAGAAATGGAAGCAAATGGAAAAGGAATCAGGGAACACGTGCAAACTCCATCAGAGTATTTTTTTTTGCCAGTCCTGGGCTTGATCTCAGGGCCTGAGCACTGTTCCTTGGGCTTTCCTCAGGGCTAGTACTCCACCCCTTAAGCTACAGCACCACTTCCAGATTTTCTATGTATGTGGTACCGAGGAATTGAACCCGGGTCTTGGTGCATGCTAGACAAGCACTCCACCACTATGCCAAACTCCCGGCCCCAGAGTATACTTTTTGCCAAATACCCTGCTCCATCATTGTCCCATAGTGACTAATGTCTAGAGCTGAGGCTTTTTTATTCAATAGTCAATGGTTTTCAGCAATTCCTCCTAGAGAGATTTTCCAGTTCTTGAGTTTTGCCCGATAATTTTTCACGTCTCATTAAATTTAGACTTTCATGCATTCACCTCCCCTCAAATCTTCATCTTGGCCCTTATTAGGTAAATATTATTAGAAAAATGATTCCCCATTCCAAGTTCTTGGAACTATCTGCCAATTTCTTAGGAAACTCCACAATCATACACATATCCCTAATATAATAATTATCATAGTCATTATACCCTATCAATAAATGCACCAATGCCTCTGGGCTTGGGGCACTTGACTACTTGATTACTCTTCCTACATTCAGTTTTTTTAAGAATTGAAACACTGAAACTGAATATATTGCAAGTGAAATGATGACTTTGAGCTTTAAGTTCCCTCTTTATTCCAGATTCTAAGTACAATATTTTTTTGGACAAATTAAAATGGACTGCTGGACTCAGGACTCACTTTCTGTTCACCAGCTATTTAGATCTTGAGACATTTTAAATGCCAGTATATGACTACATGCCACAAATATTTTCTGCTATGGGGTTAGGAGGGAAGCTCTATAAATAATATACCAAAGAACACATGGAAAACAAACATAAATTATAGTTAGTAGTCTCTATGTGTGTGCTGGGAGAGGAAGTACACAGGAAGCCATGCTAAAGTTCTCAGTAGCTTTGATTTCTAAAATAATAAGTTTAGTGTTGCTGGACTTCCTGTCTCTGATTGATAAATAATTAGGACAAATGAGGAGTGGGATGGGATTATTTTACAATTTAATATTTTTGGCACCATTCTTTGACAGGGAAAGGGTCCTTGAGATAAAGATATGCACCTGTGACAAAACAATAGATATTAATTAATTACTTAATAAATAAAATCAAATGGTCATTGCTTCCAGGAAAGCAATTGTGCATAAACTACTTACTTTCAACAAAAGCTCTTGCTTTCGACCACATCATATTTTTTAGAATAAATAACAAGAAAATAAATTCTGTTTGTTAAAATAGAATATGTATGTGGTGTAGATATCAGACATGAAAGTAAGTTAAATATAATTTCTTTTTATAACAAAATTATAAGGATTTGGATTCAGAAAACAATCTGTACAAGGTAATTGAATGCTTGAATTGTAGACAGGACTCTAGTGAATTAAAACATTTCCTGATAGCTAAGAAAAAATAATTCTATGGCATCTTCATTACTGATCATTAAATTTAATGTTCTCTAACTTCATAGTATATGCAATTTATTATTACCCACCTTACATTAACTTTTCTTTAAGTAGTAGCAGGCCAGTTTTCTATGGCCATTCATCCAAGTTTCTCACAGAACAGAGTAAATGCTAACTTTCTTCTGGAACTACCTCATTTCAAGTCTTTCTTCTACAACTCAATTTCAATGTCTCTGTAATCAAGTTAATTAACCTTTCTATATGCAGTTTTCTGCTGTGTAAAATCATAATAGTAAGAGTTATGGTACCTCCATAGACTTGAAATGTTTATGAAATTAGCAAATGCCTGTATGAAGCATTTACCACTATGCTTATTAAATAGTGCTAATGTAGTTTTAGCAATAATTTTTCCCATCCATTGTGCTTTCACAGAATTAGTATTACTCTCCAGAACCAACTGTAGCACATAATCCAGACTCATCCAATACATTTACTCCTTTTGTATAGTTCCAAAAATTACAGCTATGGTCCTTTCTTTAAATATAATGATATACATAGGATTTACATCATTTTCAATAATTGAATTAAGGAAATACTCCCTACTAGAGACATATTTGAAGAACATGAATCACTCTTTTTGGATTGGAATGTTGACAATGCCCACTATTCTTTTTTTTGCCAGTCCTGTGCTTGGGCTCAGGGTTTGAGCACTGTCCTTGGACTTTCTCAAGGCTAGCACTCTACCACTTGAGCGTCAGCACCACTTCCGGCTTTTTTGTATGTATGTGGTACCAAGGAATCTAACCCGGGTCTTCGTGCATGCTAGGCAAGCACTTTAACCACTAGGCCAAACTCCCAGTCCCTGCCGACTATTCTTGAAGAAAATGCATCACTCATATAAAGAGCTACTTTATACCTTCTATTCTTTCCCTGAATGATTTAACATATCTATGAGCTAAGGAAATTAATCTTCCTCAAGTTGGGATATGCAACCAGGGGAATCGTTGACCCTTGTTACATATCAGAATCACCCAATATATCTGTAGTATACTATTCCCTATGGAGAACTCAAACAGTATAATCTTCTAGAATGACTAAGTAGACACCCAATGAAGTCAAAACCAGGAAATAAGTACATCCAAAAGAGGGTATGAAGGGGAAAGTGGTATATTAATAAAGAGAGGAAAGAAGGAAATATGTAGTCAAGAATTCATTGAATTTATCCCAAAATGAGAAAAGTTTTTTAAGGGAAGGAGTGGGTAAAAGGGGAATGAGAATATTAAGGCATGGGACCCTGATCAATATTCATTTTTTTGCCAGTCCTGGGCTTGAGCTCAGGGCCTAAGCACTTTCCTTGGATTTTCTCAAGGCTAGAGCTCTACCACTTGAGCCTCAGCACCTTCTGGCTTTTTTCTATGTATGTGGTACCGAGGAATTGAACCCAGGTCTTCAGGCATACTAGGCAAGCAATCTACCACTAGGCCAAACTCCCGGCTCCTCAATACACATTTTATTCAAAAAACTGTTATGTTTTATAGCAACTCCTTTGTATAACTGCTTAATATTATTTGTAAAGTTTAAAAAGAAAATTAAAAAATAAAATGACCAATACAAAGTAATCAATAAAACAAAAAAACTGAGTTTCTAAAAATCCATTCTTAGAAATTCCATATTTGAAGTAGGACCCAGGCAATTCTCCCTTAAGAAGTTTCCAAAGGGATGATGCTATCCACCCATGGAATTTAAGGATAGAAATAAATGTTACACATCTATGACTGAAGAAATCTAAGAAAGTTTACCATTAGGAATGAAAAAGAAATCAGAGTATTTTGGCACATTTTCTGAATGCTGACCACATTTACTTCATTGCTTTTATTACCTTTGTACTTTTCTTAGCTAATTGTTAATTAGTAAGGAATTAGTACCCTAATGATACTCAAGGATAACTGACTGATAATAAGAAAAGTTTTCCCCAGGAAATTTGCCTACTAATACAGAACACTTTCTTTAAAACAATGATTCTGAAGTTTAACTTCCAAGTCTTAGTATGAATAAATGTAATTAAAAAATTAATTTTATATTTTGATTATGTAGTACTAAGGAATTGACCTCAGGGCCTCATGCATGCAAAGCAAGCATTCTACAACTAAGCCACATTCCCAGCTCTTGAACTTCTGAACACGCACATTCTTTAGTGGCTTAAAAGTGTTATATGAGCACAGTTCATTGCTCTCAGCTTTTCAGTTCAGCAGTCCCATATATATTGCTTTCATAATTATTGCTTCAGGACATAGGCATTGCAATTAAATGACTTTGAGTTTTGAAGAGAATACCTCTGTATTCCAGAGTAGAATAAAAGTTTCTTTTAGTGAATATAGACCATATAGCTCTATGATTCAGAATTTGCCTAGCAAGCAAAAGGCCATGAGTTTGATTCCCATCATCATGAAAGAAATCCCAGATGTTAACTCTGCCTCTCATTGCACTGTAGCTTTCCACATGAAACATCATTGGTTATGGTACCATTTATTCCTTACCTAATGCATTTCCTATTCACTATTCTGAATGTAATCTATTTTCCCAGTTGGTTGTTGGTTAAAATGATTTATAACACCAGACACGATTAAAGCAAGCTATGAACTTGTAATTGCTTATCATACTTTTACTTTCCTATTTAATTAGTTGGTGAAATATTAAAGAAGAAAGCTTTATTTTCTTACATAAAGCCATGTTACTGAAGAAAATCAACATGGTTTTATATTAGGTTTGACCATTATGCCTCATATTATCTATGTTAGAGTTTATTAAAATAAGGATTGTAAGTAACTCTTGCTTAGTCACCTGTAAAAATATTTTTGAAGCATATCTATATTGTCTATGGCTACTTTCACCTTCCAACAGCAAAATTGACTAGAGATGATAGAGTCCTAACTCCTGTAAAGATTTATTTTCTGGCTCCATGAGGAAAAGTTTGCTGCTGACCCTTACTCCAAATATATAGTTATACAGCTAATTATTAGGCAAATTACCTTAAGAAAAAACTTTGAATACTGAAGAAAGAACTATGGACAGGAGTGTGACCTAGTGGTAGAATGCTTGCCTAGCATGCCCAAAGCCCTGGGATCGATTCCTTGGTACCACATACACAGAAAAAGCAGGAAGTGGCACTGTGGCTTAAGTGGCAGAATGCTAACCTTGAGCAGAAGTGTCCAAGGAAGTACTCAGGCCCTGACTTCAAGCTCTAGGAGTAGCAAAAAGATAAAATAAAAAGAACTGTTTTTATCTTCCAAATAATAATTAAGCATTCCATTGCTTTGTCTCTGTAACTTTTCCGTATTGTCTAATGAAGCCAAAAGCTAATTATACTAAGTTGAATACCAGTATTTTTGATATCAATTTAGTGGTAGTTCTTCTCTGGATCCTAAGTTGGTGCTTCTTACAGCATGATATTATATAATTTTTTAAAATTACAAAATGACCTTAACTAGAATTATTCATCACTGTCATTATAAGGAAATTATAATAATTTGGAGATCAAAATTCAAGTCACTTAATATTGAAATGGATTTGGATGATAACGTAATTTCAGAGTCAAAGCTTCCAACCAACATGCTAAACTAAATTTAAGGTTTATTAAATTCATAAGAAGCATTTATTAATAATTTCAAGATCTTTTAATATAGCTGACTTTTACCATTGAAGACCTTCTAATCTTGAGACAGGTGTTTTTTGGTAAACTACAAATAGATAATATTCTGATTTTATGTTTGTGAGAGAAAAAAATGGAATCGTGGTGTTTGTGGCGTCACCAAAACACATCAGTTTTTGACTACTTTCTAACAGACTTTGAGATGATTCCTTTAGTGCTATAAACAGGTTCAGTCAGAACCTAAAGTTATAGCAATTTATTTGTAAATCATTAAACTAATTTCTATAGAGAGTTTGGTAGGTACCAGGCAGTTTTCTAAACATGGAGAAAACAGCAATGAGAAAGTAGGCAATAGTTTTTCTCTGACACAATTGGTACTCTATAGAGATTTAAGCAGTAAATAAGGTAAAGTAAAATATATAATGATGACATACTAAAGGAAAAGACGATTAAGTAGAGACATTTTGCATGTATGAGAGAGATAGATTTAGAGGGCAACATTCATAGACATTGAGAAATAGGCTATCACTTCCTATCCCAAATGTCCATTTATAAAATGTAATGCATTCTAGCTTGAGTTCCAACCACCAGTTTTTTCATTACATTGCCAATGGTGGTGCATATTCTATACTGGTTCTCAGATTTTTCCTTGGAGAATAAACTCAAATTATTGTTATTATTTTTTATTGTTGGGGTGATACTGGGATTACAGTTACATTCATCACATAGTGAGCACATTACTTCTTGAACATCGGTACCACTTCCCATGTTCTTTTTCTCACTTACCTTCCCTCCATCCCCTCCCAAACATCTTGTTTTTCCCCTTCCCTTCCTTATTTCAAGTAAACAGATTAATGTATATACAATATAGCAGGCACCAAAGTCAGATACAGTAACAACATGAGATAAACCATAAACCATTAGGGGAAAAAGAGAAAAGAAATAATTTCATATACTACCTTAGGACAACAATCACAAAGATAAACATCTTGTGGGTTTTTTTTTGCCAGTCCTGGGCTTGAGCTCAGGGCCTGAGCCCTATCCTTGGACTTTCTCAAGGCTAGAGCTCTACCACTTGAGCCTCAGGACCACTTCCATGTTTTTTCTATGCATGTGGTACCGAGGAATCGAACCCGGGCCTTCGTGCATGCTAGGCAAGCACTCTGCCACTAGACCAAACTCCCGGCCCAAACATTTTGTTTTCATATACTGGAATTCATTTCACTTAACCTTATCTTATGTGACCACATATATATAGATTTTGAGTTAGTGTGATCCTATGTTAGGAGACTCCTAGACATATACTAATTATTATAAATGAGGGAAACCATGGAGCTGCTGTTTCTTTGGGTCTGGCTTACTTTACATAATATGATTTTTTCCAAGTTCTTCCATTTCCTTACAAATAGGATGATGTCATTCTTTCTGATGGCCGCATAGAGTTCGATTGTGTATAAATTCTGCCTTTTCTTGACCCATTCCTCTACTGAGGAACATCTGGGTTGGTTCCATATATCAGTTATTATAAATAATGATGCAACGAAAATAGTTATCCTAGTAGCTTTAGCTTGTTCTTATTTATGGACATTTGGGTAAATGCCCAGGAGTGTGATTGCTGGGCCATAGGGGAACCTTTTGAGGAATTGCCATACTGCTTTCCAGTAGACTCAAATTATTCACAGTAGCAAATTTCTTGTTACTGTCCACTCCTTGTCTCCCAAAAATTACCTGGAAATAATTTCCAAATAATCTATGTGGTCTGTGAATCTTATCTTCAGATTTCTCTCTATTAGGAATGCAAATCAAGAAAATTGAACAAGGAAAGAATAATGACACTGCTCTAGAAAGTTCTCAGTGAAAGTACACATACTATTTATATTTCATTTTGTGATTTTAGATGTAATTGATGAATATACAATGTATATATTTAACTTGTATAATCTGGTGTTTTGATAAATATATGCACTTTGAAAGTCACCACAATGAGTATAAGCAATATTTAGCAAGTTTCAAATGCATTTCTTATAAGTGTAATCTTGAATTTCTAAGATTTCTTAGACTCCAATTCCTTCACTTGAGCTCTCTAGTCAGTACCACTCTTCTGGTCACTTTTGAGTTTGTTTTAGATTCCATACATGAATGAGATGTGTGTTATTTTTGTAAGTCTGAGTGGTTTAATTCAAATATTTCTTAGTTGATCTGTATTGTTTCAAATAATAGAACATGTTTCCTTTATAAAATTGATATGTTAATATTCTTCAATGTATCATTTATAGTTAATATTCAATTTTAGGCATATAAATACTCCACATGTTCTCCATGTATTCCTCTACCAATAGACATTTCTGTTTTTATATTCATTGTCTAATATGAATGATGGTATTAACATGGCATTAGATAGCAAGGGATTTGGAAAAGGGGAAATTTGGTGCAATATTAGTAGGAATGTAAATTAACACAGACATTTTGGAATAAAGTACCTATATTTATCAAAATATTAAAAAATAGAGCTAGTACATGATACTGCCATCACACTCAGTAACAGTGGCACATATGTTGCAGAGATGATTGTATTTTTGTATGTGTTGCAGCACAATTCACAACTGCTAAGAAATGGAAACTAGGTATTCACCAACTAATGAATGGCTATAGAATCCATGGCACATATACACATTGGAAAGATATTCAATATTATACGTGATTAAAATTTTGTCATCTGCAACAATGTGGATGGAACTGGTAGACCAGTATATAAAGAAAAATGATACAAAAAGAGAAAATCACATGATCTCATCCATAGGTGGACTGTGAATTCATAGAAGTTGAGGGACTATGAGAATCTTCAGAGAAACAGGGTGAGGGAGAGACAGGAAAAGATTGATTACAGAATACTAAGCTATTTTTGGACAGGAACAAGTAATTTGATGTGCTACACATTAGGGGGTGAATCCTATATATTTCAAAGAAACACAAGGAAGTATTATAATTTTTACCATAGAAGGTAGTTAATATTTGGGGAGTTAAATAGGACTAATCAGACTTAATCATTATATAAAATATACATATATACAATAATCATGTTATTTCACAAATGTATTCTATTTTCTTTGTTAATGTAGTTATATAAATTTGATTGCAAGTTGTATACATGCATTTTACATCTCAGTAACAAAAGTAAACAACATAACTTTTAAAAGTAAACATTGCTTCCACATCAAATATGCCAATTTCCAAGTTGGCCAACATCATTAATTATCAGGAAAATATGTGTCAAAAGCACACAAGAACCCGCACACTGGTGGCTTATGCCTATTATTCTAGCTACTTGGGAGAGTGAACTGTGAGTATCAAGACTTGAAGCCAGCTTGTGGAGAAAACCCTGTGAAACTTTTACCTCCAATTAACAACCAGAAAACCATAAGTGGAGCTGTTGCTAAAGGTGATAAAATGCTAGCCTTAAGAAGAAAAGCTCAGGGACAGCACGCAGAGTCTGAGTTCACACAGCACCACAAAACAAACAAATAAACAAGAAGCAGCAACAACTATGACAACAAAAACTCCATGCCATATCAGGTCATGACTGTTCAAATGTCTATTCTTGAAGACTTAGATAAAATGTAAATTTTTTCATATTATTGAAAGGAATGAAAATTTGCACAATCTTTATGAGAAACAGCATCATTGGTCCTTAGAATATTGAGATAAAACCAATTTACCGTCTTGCAATAAAACTTCTGTGTATATATCCATTGAAAATGAAGGAGAAATTTGCACTCCCATGTCTACTCTCTATCAATAACTTTTATATATCTTTCCACCTGAATTATAAATTTTTACTTTAATTAATGGTAAGAGAATATGAAAATTATTAGGCCTTTGTGATATACATCACAGATATTAAGATTTTTCAATTTCCTTATGCATTTGTTCAAGTACTGATTACTTTTTTATATATCAACTGTGCCAATACTTTACTTTGGTTTTAGCTAGCATGAAATACAGGCTTCTTACAAGGATTATTATTAGGATTATATAAGATGAGGAATATGTGTGTATGTATGTATGTAGGTATGTGGGTTTCTAGTAATGTTTCAGGTTATTCATGTGTAGAAAGAACTGGAGATCTGATCATTTTATCTAAATGCTTGCCAAATTTTTCAATAATTTGTGGTTTACACAATGATACTGTTTATTTTAGCAATGATGGAGTAAGTTACAAATAAAGGTAGAATCAAATGCTAGTCATTACTCAATGGCTAATCACAAACTAACCCTTCTGATATACAGAACTTATTCTCCAATGTTCATAATTATACCCCATGGCATATGAGAGTAGCAAATGAAAAACAAGAGAAAATATAAATGAAATTATCTCAGTCATATGTCAGTGTCCCATGCAAAATATAAACAAGTCTCATCTTTCTAATATAGCATATATAATCCTTGCTATTTGTTCACTTTCTGTGTTTTCATTATCTATCTAGGACAATAATAAATTTTTCTATCAGTAAAAAATAAAATTTTCCCTTTGAAATATCAAAATATTCAGACATTTTTATAAGGTTAAAACATTTCAGTAGCTAATTTCAGTAGTTGATTTCACTATTTCCAGTAAAATAGCTCTTCAGTCAACAAAATTTTTCAGTGCATCATCCTAGTAATTTACTCATTAGTTTTAATACTTTTATGTTATTGTCAACTTTTCTTTTATTGAGGGCACAAAACTGATTTACACTTTTACTATCACATTGAAAATTGAGCTAGCCACATGCCAATCACTCAGATCTGTAAGTCAAGCTACTCTGGAGGCTGAGATCTGAGGACTGTGGTTCAAAGCCAGCCTGGAAATGAAACTCATTTCCAATTAAGCAGCAAAAAAAATCCACTAGTAGTGCTGTGGTTCAAGAGGAAGAGTAGTAAACTTGAGCACAAAAGATCCGGAAAACTCCCAGGCCTTAAGTTCAAGCCCCAGGACCGACACCAAAAAAAAAAAAGAATAAGGAAATTGAGATTGAGTCTTTTATTTTAGACAGTGTGACCAGAAATAAATTGGAAATATTAAAATACTGCAGAATTTCATTTACAGTTTAATACCATTAAATTGTTTGCTATACCAGAAAGAAATAGCACACTTCTGTATATAGTGATTATTATTATTAGAAAATTACTAATATGATGGGGTTCAAGGTAGGTCTCAGTTGGTAGAGTGGTAGCCAACAATCAAAAGCATCAGGTACCAAGTTCAAATTCTGGCCTTGGATCTTAAATAAAAAAAGAAAATTATTAGTAGTGTCAAAAATAATACAGTAAGATTAAAAATGACTAAATATAGGGATAAACATTCCATTTAGAAATATTTTAAAATGCTGGCATAATTTGGAATCAAGAACTATGTTGTGGAAGACGGCAGAGGTTCAGGTTAAGCCTAACTGAGCTCTCGCCAAGAGACCAGTTTTTATCATACTAGCAGAGAGTTTATAGCTAAAGAGTGACACCACGTAAGCTGTAATAGCACAGAGATGTCAGTCAGAGAGGAAAAATTAAGGCAGTCTGCTTAAGAAGATAGTTTTGAGCCCAAAACAGCAGCTGCGGTGGCTGAAATTCCCCAGAGCATCTGTGCCAAGACAAAGGCACTAGAGCCTGAGCGCTCAGCTCCTCACTTACCTGCAGCACAGACCGGATGACTGCAAGCAGAAATCTTCATCCTGCCAGCCACAGACAATCCTGACAACCAAGGGGATAGGGGACATGTGAGTACTCACTAAAGACATTCTCATTCCTTCTCACAGCACAGCACAGCATTAGGAAGGTAACCCCTCCCCCACCAGTTGAGAGCAGTGCCATCTTGGCTACTGGCAAAGACCCAGCCAGACCAACTAGATGATGATAACTGTAGCCTGAGAAGTGGGGTCTCTCAAAAGGGCAAGAATTTGCCAGTGTCAGCTTATCCAGGTAATCACTTCCTCCTGGGCAGGCAGCTCTCCTCTCTAGGTAAACAAAGCCAGAGGCTGTTCCACCCCAGGGCTCTCTGCTGAAGTAGCTAAGACAATAGTGGCCCCAGGTTGGATCAGAGTGAGTTCTGAAGCTCAGCATAGACTCCAGATAGAATACAACTCCATCCTCATTCAAGCTGCCCAAAACAGCCAACTTTCTCCTGTAGGAAACATGAAGCTCATTGCCCTGCCAGAAAATTAACCTGGATGAGCAGAAACAAAGACTCCAATTCTGTAAGACAGAAGCAGCATTACGGAAAATTCTCAAAGATGTATTGAAAATCATTGAAAATCAGCACAAACATGATATTGACAGAGAAATGGCACCTCAAAAGCATACCAGGTAATTACAGAAAGAATTGACAAATCACAGGCACTAACAAAATAGAAAAAAATGGCAGGAACTAGTAAATATTTTTCAGTCCTAACCCTCAATACAAATGGAATTACTCTCCAATTAAATGGCATAGTTGGATCAAAAAGCAAGATGAATCTTTTTGCTGCCTTCCAAAGTGACATCTTGCACAAAAAAAACCAAAAACATTTTGAGAGTGAGAGGCTAGAATAAAATCTATCATGCTAATGGCTCCCATAAACAGGCTGAAGTTGCTATCCTCAAATCAGACATAATAGACTTCAAACTAAAAATCAAAGATGGTTATTCCATAGTACTAAAGGGATCTCTCCTTCAGGAGGATATAGCCATTCTAAACACACCTAATACCAGAGCACCCAACTTCATCAAACAGACTTTACTCACACTAAAACCACACATAGATCCAAACACAGTGATTGTTGATGATTTTAACACACCACTGTCACCTCTGGATAGAACAATCAAGCAAAAACTCAATAGAGATATCTCAGAATTGAACATTAATCCACCCAGCCACACCAGAATATATGTCTGTTATTTTTTCAGCAGGACAAGGAATATTTTCTAAAATAGAATGCATTTTAGGGCAGAAAGCAAACCTGTGCAAATTCAGAGACACTGATATTATTCTCTGAAATCTCTCAGACCATAGTGGCAGAAAATTGGAACTCAACACCAAACTCCATCAAGGGAAAACCTGTGACTCATGAAAATTCAACAACACATTGTTGAATAACCAGGGGGTCACTGAAGAGAACATAACAGAATTTAACAGTTTATGTTACACAATAAAAAGGAGCACACAAAATACCAGCTCCTTTGGGACACAGCAAAGACAGTACTCAGAGGAAAATTTATAGCTCTGAGTATCTACATTAACAAATTAGGAAAATCTGAAACCAATGATATATTGGCTCACCTTAAGCTCTTGGAAAAAGAGCAACAAACCATTCCCCAAAGAAACAATTTATTAAAATTAAAGCAAAACTAAAATACTGGACAATTGTATTCAACAATTCATTAAAAAATCATATAGTATGATCAAACAGGATTCATCACAGGGATGCAAAGCTGGTTCAATATACACAAGTCAGTTAATATAGATCATCTCACCAACAGGAGCAAGGACAAGAATCACATGATCATTTCAATAGATGCAGAAAAAAAAGCATTTTACAGACTCAACACCTTCCATGCTAAAAGATTTTGAGAAACTAGGAATCCATGGATCGTTTTTCAGTATAGTAAAAGCTATGTGTGACAAACATACAGCTAGCATTATAATTAATGGCAAAAATTAAAGACATTTCCTCCAAAATCAGGAATGAGACAAGGATACTGCCTCTCTCTACTCGCCTATAATATAGTATTAGAATTTCTAGCCAGAGCAATAAGGCAAGAAGCAAACATACAGGAGATCCAAATAGGAAAGGAGAAAGTAAAACCTTCCCTCCGCACATGACATGATTCTGTACTTAAAGAACCCTATAAACACCACCGCAAAGTTTTTTGAGTGGATTTGTAACTTTGGCAAGGTGGAAGGTTATAAAATTAACTCTCAAAATTCAATGGCTTTCCTGTATGTCAACAATGAGGAGAATGAGGCAGAAGTCAGGAAAGCAATTCCTTTTGCAATAGCCTCAAAGAAAATAAAATAATTAGGAATTAACTTAAATAATGATGTAAATGACCTTCATGATTAAAATTTTAAGAACCTGAAAAAGGAAATTAAAGTAGAACTAAAGAAGTGGAGAAACCTCCCATGCCCCTGGACTTGAAGAATTAACATCATGAAAATGCCAGTCCTATATGGAAAAAAAAAGAAAATCCCAGTCCTGCCCAAGGGCAATCTATAAATTCAATGCAATACACATCAATATCCTAATGTCATTCTTTAAGGAACTAGAGGAAGAAATTCAAAAATTCACATGGAATAAAGATCCTGTTTAGCAAAAACAAGCCTTAGCAGAAAGAACAGCGCTGGAGGAATATCAATACCAAACTTTAGACTCTATTACAGAGCTATAGTAACAAAAACAGCTTGGTACTGGCACAAGAACAGGCCCAAGGACAAATGGAATAGAACTGAAGACCAAAAGGCTCACAGACCTACAGCCACCTAATCTTCGATAAGGGAGCTGCAAAAATAGAATGGAAGACAGACATCCTCTTAAACAAATGGTGCTGGCAGAATTGGTTATGCACCTGTAGAAAACTAAAATTGGATCCTTCTAATGTCACTCTTCACCAGAATTAATTCCTAAAGCAGATACCCTGAAAACTTTACAAGATGGAATAGGAGATGCAACGGATTCCTTGGCACAGGTCAAAACTTTCTTAATAAAGACCCAGAAACAAAACAAATTAAAGAAAGTTTGGACAGGGGCCGGGAGTTTGGCCTAGTGGTTAAAGTGCTTGCCTAGCATGCATGAAGACCCAGGTTCGATTCCTCGGTACCACACACATAGAAAAAAGCCGGAAGTGGTGCTGAGGCTCAAGCGGAAGAGCTATAATCTTGAGAAAGTCCAAGGACAGTGCTCAGGCCCTGAGCTCAAGCCCATGGCAAAAAAAAGAGAAAGTTTGGACAAATGGGACTACATTAAAATGCAGAGCTTCTGTATGGCAAAGAACATAGCTAGCAAGTTAAACAGAAACCCCACAGAGTGGGAGAAGATCTTCACTAACCATACAACAGACAAAGGCCTCATATCTAAAATACACCTGCAAGTCAAAAAATGGAATCTTTCAAAAAGAAATCCTCAAAGACACAAAGGTGGGCTAAATACTTAACGAGAGACTTCTCTGAAGAGGATATAAGAATGGCCGATAGACACATGAAGAAATGACCGACATCTCTGGACATAAAACAAGTGTGAATCAAAACATCTTTGAGATTCCATCTCACCCTAGTTAGAATAGCATCAAGAAGGAATTTAATACCAACAGATGTTGTGACAAGAAGGGAAATTTACACTGTTGGTGGGAGTGTAAACTGATTCAAGCACTCTGGAAAGCACTGTGGAGATTCCTCAAAAGAGAGCATAGAGCTCCTCTATAACCCAGCAATCCCACTCCTTACTATTTACCCAAAAGTCCATAAATGAGGGCATACTCAACCCACTACCACAATGATGTTCATTGTGACACTATTTACCATATCAAAGATATGGAACCAAACCAGATTCCCTCAGTAGATGAATGGATGAAGAAGATATAGTACTTACACACAATGGAATTCTGTGCTGCCATCAGAACAAATGACATCACTCCATTTGTAAGGAAATATAAAGACTTGAAAAGAATCTTATTAAGGGAAGTAAGGCAGACCCAATGGAACATAGGCTCCATAGTTTACCTCATTCATAATAATTAGCAGAGGATCACAATAGCTCAAAAGCTATGTACATATGGTCATGGTCATATTGGATGAGACTAAACAAAATGAACGCTAGATACGGAAACAAGAGGTTTATTTTTGTGATTGTTGTTCTTAAAGAAGTATGTTATTTCTTTTCTCTTTTTTCTCCTTATTGTTAATCTCATGTGGTTACCGTACCTGACTTTGTTATCTGGTATATTGTATACATGTTTATTTATTTGAAGTAAGGAAGAGAATGAGGAAAACAAGATGAGTGGAAGGTGTGAGAAACTGAAAGAAAGTCATGAGCAGTGATATCAATGTGTGAGAAATAATGCACCACTACCTGATGAATATAACTGTAACCCCTTTATATTCTGACAATAAAATTTAAAAAAAGAAAAGAAAACGGAAATTAAAGAACTATGTTGTAAGTGTTGAGGACTGACATTCTTTTCTCTACATTTCCCAGTATTTCCAGTACAAATTATGGGCCAATAAGCTACTTAATTTTATAAGGTATATTTTCTCACTTTTAAGGTTAAGATTAGTTGAAAAGAATTACACATTTGTAAATTTGAATGTATTTCATTGTTAATGATTTAAGTTTTCCTTTAATTATTAATAATTTAATGATGCAAATTGAAACAAATTTCAGTAAAAGTGAGAAAGATAAAGAGAGAGGAAATGGGAGGGATTGAGTTTGGAAACTCAATGAAGTACAATCTTAATTAAACAGGTCATGCCCCCAGCTATTTACCTAAAGCACCAGGTAAAATTGGTTGCAGAGATTTAAATGGTGTAATAAGATTGCCTATTTCACACATTATGAAATCAGATATCAAGGAAAGGGCAAAATAAAACAAAAATAGGTAACAGACTTTATAAAAAATTATGAAAGTATTTATGATTTCCCTAGTTCCTATATAGACTCAGTAAAAAGAGCTTATGACTAAAGAAGGATATTATATAAATGTAATTTGAAATTAATTTTTCGGAAATTCAAGGCTTTTTTCATCATTTTACAAATTCATTATTTATATGTTCATTGAAATATTTTAGGGATTATAATAATGTAATTTCTTCATCCAAAATTTAGAGTCATAATTTTCTTTTTTCTTTTGGAATGATAAATTTTCATAGATGATTTTAAATTTATGAAATAGAATACACACAAATATATTGATGTTGAAATGCAATACTGCATAGTGAATATATATATATATATATATATATATTACAAAGAAGTGCTACCAAAATCCAAAATTCAGGTAAAAAAGTGAAATTAATGAAGAACGAAGTAGTCACTAAAGACTTTATGAAGGAGCTAGAATTTAATATGAACTTCAAGGCAACATTTTAAAAGAGAATAATGAGTGTACAGGAAAACAATAAAAAATGTAGTAGAAGTGGCACTGTAGCTCAAATTGGTATAGTGCGATCCTTATTCTGAAGATCTCAGGAATAGCATCCAGGCCCAGAGTTCAAGCCCACAACCTTTGTTTTTTTTTAAAAAAAAAGAAAAAATTCAAGAAAGAAAAAAAAACAAGGTGGCATGAAATGGATGAGTTAGTCTAGATTTTAGAAGGATTATCCTGCCAAGGCACAAATACTAAGATTGTAATGTGTAATAATTATTATTAATACCCACCAAAAATCTTACATATAGAATTAAGCTTTGTAAATGCATTATTCTACTTCTTATGTATAAATTATATAAATGAAGACCCTATTTATTCAACATTGCAGCCAATGGAACTGAAGCTCAAAGTCACCTAGATAATAAGCATCAAAATAAATATTTGACTTTAGATTTAAGCAAATCCCAAATGCCTTGTACAAAATACTAAGACAAGCAAAGCTAGAGAAATAAGAGAATGTAGGATAAAAAGAGTAATAGAGGAGGTGGAACTTGATAAATTATTGCACATGCATTTATGGAAATATCACAAGGGAATCTCTTTGCTCAATTGTTTTATGGCAATAAAGAGAGATAAAAGGGGGAAAACAGCTCATGGGATTAAGTCAAGCAGTGCTATGAGGGTAATGTATAGCTCTAAGTACTTAAACTAAAAACTAAGAGTGAAGTCATTATAAGCAATGTAATGTGATATGAAAATATAGTCTTTCATTTTTCATAAATATATACAGTTAACAATGTGCAGACCACAATGTTTTTGTGAGAACCCTAGAGAACAAACAGAAACCACATACACGAAATACTTATAAACCAAAAAGATATAACGAAAAGAATAGAAAAATGTCTTTGTATGTGTATTTATGTACTTCCTAATATCAACACTAGCATAATAGGATATATTTTCATATAGCACTGACACTCTCTCAGGTTAGAAATAAAAGAAGGGACAATATGCATAGTTCTATTTTGTGTCTGGGAATCCCTTAGGTTCTGATATCTCTCTTGTCTGACATAGGATATTGATTGGACTAGTATTCCATTTTTTAGGCCACTTGAAAGCAGATGTGATGAATATGAATTATTTCAAAGGAGCATTTATTGTAAGCCTACATGTGAAAGATGCATAATTTTCCTCTATGGAACAATAAAATGTTGTTCTTTTTAGTCTGTTCTGTTTAGGAATCTTAGCAAGAGTAATTAAAGAAAAAGAAGTTAATAACCTTCACATTAGTAAAGGAAGAATGTAAAACATTTTATTCAGATAGCATTGACTTATGTTTACAAAAATACAAAATATATAAACAGAGCTAAAAAATTAAGAAGTTATAACAGTATAATATTTTAATGAATTGCAATTCTGTATACTAGCAACAAGTAATTGCAAAAATTAAATTAAAGAAATAATTTTCTTTATACAACCAGAAAAGAAATAATATTTAATAATAAACTTAAATAAGAAGGATAAAAATTTGAATACAGAAATCTACAAAATAGTTTAAAAGTGTTTCAGAATTATTTATATATTCTAAAGATATAAAATAGTAAAATATTAATTTTCCTGTTTGATTATGACTCACTGAATGTAGTAATCAAACATGGTATTTCATATTTGTCTATAATTATTATATGTCAACAGAAATTTTTTGTTGACAAGATACTGTACCAAGAAATGGATAGACATCTGTTCATTTATTTCAAGATTAATATTAAGATTTTGGTACTACTCCCAGATATTTACAGATAAAATTCAATTATTAGCTTCAATGTTTTGCCAAAAGAGGAAAATGCATCCTAAAATTCATATTAAATCTTCAAAATTCCTCATAGTCAAAATCTGTAAAAGAATCAAGTTGGAGACCTTACACTACTTCATTAAATTTTTCACATTACTATGACAGTATAATGAGCAATAAAATAAAGTACAAAGGCAGACATAGAAACAAATGGGGTAAAATTAAGAACCAATATATAAAACTTCACATTTAAAAATAAATGATTTTCAAAACATGAACCAATATCATTCAATAGAGAGAGGGCAGTGCCTTCAACAAATGACATCAAGAGAACTGGTAAGTAGGTATAACAGATTGAAATTGATCCCTTACAGTATCCCTGTAGAAATGGATAAATAAAGCATATGGTCTGTTTAAAATGGTTAGATGAAAACAGGGGAAAGCCTCATAGCATTGGGTTTAGCATGGAATTCAGGCATCTCATATGCATAGTACTTGAAAAGTATTTGGACTTTTCTTAAAATTAAAGTGGATAAATCGGTAACAATCCACACTTTCAGCACCCAGGCAACAAGTGATCATTTATGACAGGAAAATGGTGCTATCAGTTTGCTATCCGATTTTCCTCCCTGTGTCTTGGGTCACTGCTTTTTAACAGAACATTATAAAGAGGTAGTTATAAGGCATTTGAGTTATAGCAGCTCTTGAATCACTTATTCTGTCTCCTGATGAATGTGAAAGTCAGCAGCAATTGCAAAGTATGTTTTATAAAATTGTAAGAAATGTTTCCACACTAAATTACATGCTCTTTACTTTTTTATGGTAGATGGATAAAGAGCTCTTTAATATAAATAAAGATAAGTTACTTATGTGAAAAATTTTTAAAAGTTGTGGTTGCAGTTGAGCTACTGAAGATCAAAAGTATTTGCACAGCCATCCAACTCCTTAAATCATGTTTTTAAAGATTTTGACTACAGATTCAAGCCACATAAACCTGAATTTCCTGGCTATCTACTTTCTTTCTCTCTTCTGTTTCTGTAAACACATCCCCAGTTTCCCAGCAGGTTCAAACACAGATGGCTGCCTTATTGTGACAGAAGCAAAAATGCAACATTAATGTTTAATGGGATTAAAAATCCTCCTGGCAGCAGTGGCATATGTTGCCAGTTAATTGTTGCACTGGAAACTTCCCTGCTGTTTTAAAACATGGACTCATTTGACATGCTTTCCACAGAACAATATAAAATGTCAAATTTTGGGGGATAAATTTTAAATTTGGTGTGACAAAAATTAGTCATAGAAGAATAAGGTTTTCATTCCAATGCTTTGTAGACCTAAATATAATGGACTGGCAATGTCATTTTTTTGGGAGCCTTAGTTTACTCTATATTCACATAGTTGTGATAAAAATCACAGTTACCTCAGAGATGATCAAAGATTTCAGTTTCTTCACATGAGTTTACATGACTGATACCTTGACTGATTAAGTCCAATATATAATGTAAGCATTTCAGAATGTAAAACAGAATTATTCAAAGTTTACCTGCAAGAACAAATGGCAATAAAATAGTCCTAAATATCATTCCAGCAATGATTATCTGAAATACTGAGAGCACTCTATTATCCATGTGGTCCAGTAATTAACATTGTGCAAAGTAATATCATCCTTTAAAGATCTCTCCTTTCTTATTAACTTTTCATAATTGCCGGGGCCAACCGGCAGCAAACCAGGGTTCGCAGATTGGGATTCCTGAAATAGGGGGCAAGGACTAGGAAAAAATAGAAGAGAGACAAACAGATGGGGTTCAGGAGGGCTACAGCCCAAATCAGGAGCCACAGCTTAAGAAGCCTGTAGCCCAAGACCGTAGCCCCGTTTATTTCCAGTTCTCAATCTTAAATACACTTCTTTAAACTAGGGAACTGCCAGGGGCTACATTCGTACAAACAGTATCAAGTCTGAAATAGGTTAAATGAGAAGCTATTGACACAGCCCAAAATCATGATAAGAGCTTACTTCCTTGTGTACTCAATTGTGCGGGTCCAAGGTCACTGACCCCACAGTCACGGTCACTGACCCCACAGTCAGTCCCCAACATCTCCCCCGTCTTTATTTTAAAAGAAACACAAGTGCAATTTTTTACTCTTTTCTATACCCCTAATTTATCCTGTCACATTTTCCAAAAATGACTTTGGTCCCTTGGTCTAACGGGGATTGATGGGCGGAGATTCAACTTCTGTGACTTCTTCAAGCTGACTCAGGGGTGTTGTCTCTGTGCTTGACCAGGGACCTTAAGAAGCCTAGCCTGTTTTATCAAGGGGTTGCAAGGATTAGATATTAGGAACAATAATTTACTCCAAACTAGAGATCATATTTGACATTTAACAACTGCACAAACCATCTTTGGCTACAATAGTGTAGCTTACATAGCACCCATTTGCAAAGGCTTTTTCTTGATTGTCTGGGGAACTAAATTTCTGCAACCTTAAACAATGCTTTAGTTGTCAGATCCACAAACTTTCCTGAATTTGTGGCTGGAGTCAAATCAAACTTTACTCAGTTAGAACTTTAAACTACCACTATCACAGATGATTGACAAGTTCCTGCCCAGTTATGAAAGGCATGGGCATTAGTAAGGCATGCTTACAAACTATTCTATGACCTCCCGGCTCTGATTAATTTGATTGGCCAAGCACAAGTGACTCTAAGATCTGACACCATTTCTGCCATCCAAGCAGAGGCTTTCCTGTCCCAGTAGTGTCTCTTGATTAGCTAGGCTTAAAGGTATGAGCCATTGACATGAAAATTCCATATGAAAATTGAAATTACTTAGATGTCACAAAATAACTTTTACAGTAATATCTTACAAAAATAGAATAAGAAACTATGTGCCTTCAAAGTTTATTATAAATATACAACAATGAGATAATATGGTGTTGATATAAAGATTCATAGAAAAGAACAGTCTAAACAGAAATTAGTCCTATATATACAAATGTCTGTGTATTTTTTTTGCCAGTCCTGGGCTTGAGCTCAGGGCCTTAGCACTGTCCTTAGGCTTTCTCAAGGCTAGAGCTCTACCACTTGAGCCACAGCAACATTTCCGGCTTTTTCTATGCATGTGTTTCTAATGAATTGAACCCAGGTCTTCATGCATGCTAGGCAAGCACTCTACCTCTGAGTATTTTTAAGAAAGAGAATGAGAATTCAAGTAAGGAAATTTGTGTTTAAAAGAAGTGCTATATGATTAGTTTGGTATCTCTAGGCTTACACATAAACTTTGATCTCAGTAGCGTATAAAATAGCTAAAAATGGATCATTACATAACTTTAAATCGGAGATTTATTTAAATCAATAACTTTTGTTCTATGAAAGATGTTCTTTGAGCCAGGTGCTGATGGTTCATGCTACTCTGAAGATTTCAGTTCAAAGCCAACATAGGAAAGAAAAGTCTGTGAGATTCTTATCTTCAATTACTCACCAGAAAATCTGAAGTGGAACTGTAGATCAAGTGGTAGAACACTAGGATTTAGCAGAAAAGCTCAAGAACAGCATCTAGGCTCATGTTCCTGCATAGCCAATATTAACTTTATGAAAATGACAATACTGCCTAGGCAATCTACAACTTCTATGAAATACCCAGTAAAGAATCAACACCAATGTAATTCTTCTTGAGAAAACAATCACAAAATTCACAAGGAACCACAAAATGCTTCGAATCAGTCCTAGGTAAAAAATAAAAATGTAGCTCTCGAGTCAGCCCCGCGCAACACTCCTCGAGTGCGAGTCCCACGCCGTCCGGGTCCACCTCGTCCAGCACTGTAGCTCTTTCCCCTGCACGATGCCTGAGGAAGTGCACCATGGAGAGGAGGAGGTGTAGACTTTTGCCTTTCAGGCAGAAATTGCCCAACTCATGTCTCTCATCATTAATACCTTCTATTCCAACAAGGAAATTTTCCTTCGGGAGTTGATCTCCAATGCTTCTGATGCCTTGGGCAAGATTCGTTATGAGAGCCTGACAGACCTTTCCAAGTTGGACAGTGGTAAAGAGCTGAAAATTGACATCATTCCAAACCCTCAGGAACGGACCCTCACCTTGGTAGACACAGACATCGGCATGACCAAGGCTGACCTCATTAATAACTTGGGAACCATTGCCAAGTCTGGTACTAAGGCATTTATGGAGGCTCTCCAGGCTGGAGCAGACATCTCCATGATTGAGCAGTTTGGTGTTGGATTTTTATTATGCCTCTCTGGTAGCAGAGAAAGTAGTGGTGATCACAAAGCACAATGATGACGAGCAGTATGCTTGGGAGTCTTCTGCTGGGCGATCCTTCAGTATTCGAGCAGACCATGGTGAGCCCCTTGGCGGTGGTACCAAAGTGATCCTCCACCTCATAGAAGATCAGACAGAGTATTTAGAGGAGAGGCGTGTGAAGAAAGTGGTGAAGAAGCACACTCAGTTCATAAGCTACCCCATTACCCTCTACTTGGAGAAGGAAGGAGAGAAGGAAATCAGCGATGATGAAGCAGAAGAAGAGAAAGGTGAGAAAGAAGAAGGAAAGGATGAAGAGGAGAAGCCTAAGATTGAAGATGTGGGATCAGATGAGGAAGATGACAGTGTTAAGGAAAAGAAAAAGAAGACCAAGAAGATTAAGGAGAAGTATATTAATCAGGAAGAACTGAGCAAGACCAAGCCCATTTGGACCAGAAATCCTGATGACATCACTCAGGAGGAATATGGAGAATTCTACAAGAGCCTTACCAATGACTGGGAAGATCACTTCGCGGTCAAACACTTCTCCGTAGAAGGTCAGTTGGAGTTCAGAGCACTGCTCTTCATCCCTCGTCAGGCTCCCTTTGACCCATTTGAGAACAAGAAAAAGAACAATATCAAACTTTATGTCTGTAGTGTGTTCATCATGGATAGCTGTGATGAGTTAATACCAGAATATCTCAACTTTATCCGTGGTGTGGCTGATTGTGAGCACCTACCCCTGAACATCTCCCGAGAAATGCTCCAGCAGAGCAAGATCTTAAAAGTCATCCGTAAGAACATTGTGAAGAAGTGCCTTGAGCTCTTTTCTGAGCTGGCAGAAGACAAAGAGAACTACAAGAAATTCTATGAGGCATTCTCAAAGGACCTAAAGCTTGGCATCCTTGAGGACTTTACTAACCGGCGGCGCCTTTCTGGGCTGCTGCGCTATCACATTTCCCATTCTGGAGATGAGATGACTTCTCTGTCAGAGTATGTGCTCCTATGAAGGAGACTCAGAAGTCAATCCACTACATCACTAGTGAGAGCAAAGAGCAGGTTGCTAATTCTGCCTTTGTGGAACGGGTGTGGAAGCGGGGCTTTGAAGTGGTGTATATGACAGAGCCCATTGATGAGTACTGCGTGCAGCAGCTATAGGATAGTTTGATGGTAAGAGCCTGGTCTCTGTGACCAAGGAGGGTCTGGAGCTGCCAGAAGATGAAGAGGAGAAAAAGAAGATGGAGGAGAGCAAGGCCAAATTTGAGAATCTCTGGAAGCTCATGAGAGAAATCTTGGATAAAAAGGTTGAGAAGGTGACAATCTCCAATAGGCTCATGTCCTCTCCCTGCTACATTGTGACCAGCATATATGGCTGGACAGCCAACATGGAAAGGATTATGAAGGTCCAGGCACTTCAAGACAACTCTACCATGGGCTACATGATGGCCAAAAGGCACCTAGATATCAACCCTGACCACCCCATCGTAGAAACACTGCGGCAGAAAGCTGAGGCAGACAAAAGTGACAAGGCCGTCAAGGAACTAGTTGTGCTGCTGTTTGAAACTGCATTGCTTTATTGTGGCTTTTCCCTTGAAGACCCCAAGACTCACTCCAACTGCATCTACCACATGATCAAGATAGGCCTGGGCATTGATGAGGATGAGGTGGCTGCAGAGGAGCCCAGCGCTGCCATTCCCGATGAGATCCCACCTCTACAGGGTGATGAGGATGCTTCCCGCATGGAAGTAGATTAGAAAGCCCCACTGGAAAGGAAGCCAGCGCCGCCCTCTGTACAGTGTCCCCAAGCATCCTAGACTGGCCCTGTTCCACCTCACTCCCCTCTGCTGATGTTGTCTTTTCCTGTCCCATGTCCAAGGCAGGAAACAAGGGATTCAAGCCCTGTCCCCCTCCCTCCCTCCTTCTGCCAGCAGGGTTGGGTGTTGTGTATTGTGTATTTTTGTGTTCCAAAATTAAAAGTATGCAAAATAAAAGATGGAGTTTTATACAATTCAAAAAAATTAAAATGTAGTACTGGTAGGATAATAATCTCAGTCTCTAAAATATTATACAACTATAGTAATAATAGCTTCATACTGGCACACACATAGAATACACCTGAGAAATAATTGAACAGAAAATCTGGTAATAAACCCACAGAAGTACAACCGTCTAATATTTGAGAAGAACCAAAATCAAACCAAACCAAACCAAACCAAACAATGACAACAACAACAAACAAGATAGAAAAAAGACAGCCTCCTAAAGAAACAGTGTTGGAAAAACTGGCCCTTACATTTAGCCTAATGTCTCTAGATTTTGCTTATTGTAAATCTCTGCTAGGAGGGCCCAAGGTTTCCACTGATTATGACAAATGAGGGAGACTATTGGGCCTATGTTCTTTGAGTCTGGCTTACTTCACTTCATAAGATTTTTTCTGTCTTTCCATTTCCTTACAAATGGGGTGATGCCATTCTTTCTGATAGCAGCATAGAATTCCATTGTGTATAAATACCACATCTTGTTGATCCACTCATCAACTGAGGGACATCTGGGTTGGTTCCATATCTTTGCTATGGTAAATAGTGCTGCAATGAACATCATTGTGCTAGTGGATTTAGTATGCCCTTGTTTCTGGACAGTTGGGTAAATGCCAAGTAGTGGAATTGCTGGCTCATAGGGGAGCTCTATGTTTAGTCTTTTGAGGAACTGCCATACTGCTTTCCATAGTGGTTGAATGAGTTTGCACTCCCACCAACAGTGTAGTAGTGATCCCTCCTGGCCACATCCCCTCCAGCATTGAAACAGAAACTTTCTAAGTCAAGTTCCAGGGGCTCAGTAAATCAGATGGAACTAACAAATGGGATTGCATCAACTTAAGACATTTCTTTTTTTCTTTTACTTTTTCTTTTTTAATTTTTTTATTGTGATTAATAGAAGGGTTACATTATATTCACCAGATAGAAGGTGCATAACTTCACAAATATTGATACCCTTTCTAATGACATGGTCCCCATTTCCCTCCTACCCTCCCCCCGCTCATCTTGATTTCCCCCTTCCCTATCCAATTTCAAATAACCAAGTGATCACATATAAAATATATCAGATATTAAGGTGAAATATTGTAATAACATGAGATAACCAAAGGATAGCAAAAGAGATGAGAGATAGTATAGTACATTAAGGACAACAATCACTCATTAAATGGCTTTTGTTTCCTTATCCTGGAGGTCCTTACATACTATTTTGCCTTATGTCTCTAGATTTTGTTCTGCACTGAAAAGGACATAGTTATAAATCTAAAAAGATAGTCTACAAAATGGGAGATCTTTCTTATCTATCTCTCAAATAATGGATTCTGCCCCATAAAAAGAGCAAGAGACTAAACCCTCAAAGAATCATCAACACAGTTAATAAGAGTACAAATGAACTAAATAGATCCTTCTCAGAAGAATTAGTGAAAATGACCAATTGATGAAATACTCAATGTCCTTGACCTTTAAAGACTGCAAATCAAAACAACACTGAGATTCACTTTTACCCCAATTAGACTAGCCATCATCAAGAATGAAAATAACAGATGCTGAGGGGATAGCAAACCAAATACACTGTTGATGAAAATGTAAAATTTTTCAACCATTCTGGAAAGCAATTTTGAGGTTCATCAAAAAATTACACATAGGTAGGTGCTGGTGATTCATGCCTATAATCCTAGCTTATTAGAAGGCTGAGATCGGAGGATTGTGGTTTGAAACAGCCTGAGAAATAAAGTCTGTGGAATGTTTTTTTCTCATAAACCACCAGAAAGACAAAGGTAAAGTTTTGGTTCAAGTAGTACACTGCTATCCTTGAGAAAAAAATCACCCTCAAACCCAGTGAGCATAACCTTATTTCAAACTCTAGTACTGGCACACACAAAACCCTAAACACAGATTATCCTATTCTATAGCAATGCCACTTTGGGCATTTATCCAATAGATTACAAATCAAGATACAGTAAAGCCATATGGAGAACCACGTTCATTGCTGCACTATTTACCATAGCCAAGGTTTGGAATAGCCCAGATATGCATTGTTGGAAAATGAATCAAGTTAATGTATTATTTATACACAATGGATTTATTAATCCAGTAGGAAGAATGATATTATATTATTTGCAAAGAAATAGCAGACCTGAAATATTATGTCAGATCCAAATGATAAATGAGGCATGTTTTCTCTCACATCTGTGTGTACAAAAAGAAGACACATATGGGGTTTATGGAAGTATGGTATTTGTAGAGAATTCAAGAATTCAAGGAGAGTAATTCCTTAGAAAAACTAACTCATACTCCAACAAAATCAATATTAGGAAACTAGTCATTCAATAGTATATTGGGGTACTTGAATAGTGAGGAAGGGGTGTCAGAGAAAAAGACAGGAAGTAGGGAGAATTCAGACTTTATATTCAGTGTATATACAATGAAGCTAGGAAAATTTGAAGGGAGGGATTGGACTGTGGAGGATGGGGGAGAATGATGAAAGGGCTGCATTGGATTTATAATTTCTTGACAGGCATCTCCTATGTACTACTACTTAAATATAATAATAAAAGAAACCAAATAATTGTTGAGTACCAGTGGATAATGAAATCAATCCTAACTATTCAGGAGGCTGAGATCTGAGGATCGTGATTAGGACCCAACTAAGGAAGAGAAATCTGAGAGCCTCTTATCTCCAGCTAATGAGCAATGAGCAATAAGTAAAGTTCTGTTTTAATGGTAAATTTTCAGCCATTAGTGAAAAAGGCAAGAGAGCTCAAGGCTCTGACTTACTTCATGCCCCAGCATAGGCATAAAAGCCAAACCAAACCAAACCAAAATCAAATTGAAATAACTAAGAGCTTTGAGCAGATCCCTCATTCATAAAGATATATAGAAGGTCAATTTGGTAAAGATACGTAGCATCGTTCATCATTTGGGAAATGAAAATTAAAGTATAATTCTATATCATTCTACTGTTTTTATAATGTATGTGAAGAAAACCATTCATCTTGCTAAATGTGGAAAAAATGTGAAAATAAACCTCATGCACTGATGATGGGAGTGGCAAAGTACTATCATGTCTTTAAAAGATAGTTTGTCAGCTTTGTAAATGTTCACTGTACAAATCCCATGCATTGTTCTCTGTGGTAGGAATGAAGTCTGGCATCTACTGTATCATCGCTGCCACCTGCTTTCAGTGATGTTTCAACATGTTCTTTTACTAGAATCCTTTGCTGTGATTTCTATATATTTGTAAAATAACTGTGCAATGCTCCTTAAAAATAACCTACTTAGAACTTGCAAACATTGGCTTGTATTACCTTAAATGTAGAAATGTTGGTAGGATAAAGCATTTTTTACTAGAAATCATAACTTATGCTATAATGTCAACTTGCCATATGACATCTATATGATTTTTGACAAATTATATACCTCTGAGGTTTCAATTTCCTTCTCCGAGGAATGGAAAAATTAACTTAATGTTTTGAAGGTATTGGCATTTTATATTCTAAAATCAAAATAGTAGAATTTAAACATAATGGTTTTAAATATTTCCATTTGTCAGAGAAATGGAGAAGAGCTGGTAGCATAAACTAGTGGTACAGTGTTTGTCTAGCATGCACGAAGCTCTGGGTTTAATTCCTCAATATCATTTACACAGAAAAAGGCAGAAGTGGCTCTGTGGCTCAAGTGGTAGAGTGTTAGCCTTCAGAAAAATCCAAGGACAGTGCTGAGGCCCTGAGTTCAAACACCAGGACTGACTGAGAAAAAAAGAAAGAAAACAAAAATGGAGGAAAATATGCCAGTAGCATAAAGCATTCTGAGAAACAAATGGCTACATTGAAAAATATTCTTATTCCTCATACTCCAAGTATTATATCATATGCAGAAATATGAATGAAATATCCTATAAAACTCTATTACCATGATGAAAAAAAATCAGTGAAGTTCTTAATAATACCAAAAGTACAACTTTATCTTCAATGCTTAACACTGACAAAATGCAAATTTGTTGATAAATGAGTAAATGCATGAGGTTCTACCCACAATGTGTGTTCTATTGGAGAGCACAGCTCAGAGAAAGTATCTTGCAATAAACAAATCACACATGATTTTTGTATGCAAAAGTATTTAATACTAATCAGTTTTCTTTGGGGAAAATAAAAGTTAAAAGTAAATACTAAAAACTTGGTCCCATGTTGAAAGAAGTGACATTGATCAAGTTTTACAGTATTAAAATAAAAAAAAGTGATGTATTTGTAACAATCCTTTGTTCAATGGCAAGTCCTACATACAACTACATACAAAAATGTTTTTAATGTATTGTGTTCATAAATTTATATTTAAAATTTTTACTATTATATTTAAGTAGCTGTATAGAGGAGTGGTCATTCAACAGATCAGCTTATGAATGCAATGTATCTTGATCAATATCACCACTTTCAGTATTTATAAATTGACATGCTATATTAACACTTATTACACAATCACTTAAAGATAATAAAAATAATTACATTTTAGGGAAAAGGATAGCAGCCTTTATAGGTTCCCAGTTTCTGAATTTTTAAAGGTTCCATGATACATTCAAGATGTGTCTAGATCATTTGAATCAATATATAGTAAATACCAAATGTTGAAAATGACAGAATAATTTGAAAATTATTTTAGACTAGCCATCAATTAAATCATATAACTAGATTGCAATGGATAAATTAGTACATAAAAATAAAGAATAACTGTTTATGAGAACAGCAATAAATAATAGACCCGCCATTTTGAAAAATTGCCCATGAATTAAAAGCAGATAAGGTCTATGAAGAAATAATGAAGTGGAAAAGTATCATTTAAATCTAAAAGAGTATAAGAATAGACTTCAAGGAAGCTCATTTGCGGGAGTCAAGACTAACTGGAGTAATTCTTAGAAAATTTAAATTAATAATTTTATCTGAAACTTCTGGGAGTATGACATCCACCTTGAATACTTCCATGTTTAGTCTAAGAATAAAATAATATAGTCTGTATATGTGCATATGTCTATACTCTGAAGTAAATTAAGTCAAATAAAAATTCACATGCTCATTTAGTAGCATCTAATATCAATAAATTTTAAGATAAGTTTTAAAGGAGATAATGTTAAATAAGTTAATAAGAGTAGGTTCTATTGCAATGTGACTGGTGCCTTCTAAGATTTTGTTCATTCTCTGAAGAAATAGCATGTGAGAAGACATATTTAAAAAGGTAGCTACCAGAGCCCAACTATGCTGGAATTTTGATCTTAAACTTCTACCTCCAAAATGGTGGGAAAACAAATTTCTATATTTAACAATCAAATTTTGATATGTTTTACTATACCTAAATCTATAATAGTGTATTTATGCACTTATATGCTCAGAGAAATTCATACTTGTTTTTATGGTGCTGGTCCTAGAGCTTCAACTCAGGGCCTGGGCACTGTTCTTGAGCTTTTGTGTTCAAGGCTAGCACTCTGCCACTTGAGCCACAGTCCTAATTCAGGTTTTTGGTAGATAACTAGAGATAAGAATATCATGGGGTATACTTCTTCCATGATAAGGGCCTAGACTCTGACTTCATTCCCCAGACTGGAACAACAACAAGCAAAAAAAAAAATGGAAAACCATAATAAGATGAAAAACAGTCTGTGTATTTGTTAGAACAATGAATAATATAAAAGGTAAAGGCCTTTACTTTTAGTTAAATCCAATCAAAATAAAAGGTATTTTAGTGAAAATTAGTAAGATCTATAAATACTGAAATATCTTGAAGAAGAACAAAAGTGGAAAAATTAGACCTCCAGAGAAGAGGATTTTCATTCACTAAAATTTTATGCTTTTTAGCAGGGTACTTGTGGCTCATGCCTGTTATCGCACTCAGGATGCTGAGCTCTGAGGACCAAAGTTTGAAGCTAAATTGACAGTAAAGTCTACAAGACTCTTTTTCCAGTTAACCACCAAAAGCAAAAAGTGAATCTGTGCTTCCAATGGTAAAGCATCAATCCTGAGGGGGGAAAAAAATCTTAGGGAGAATGTCAGCCTCACCCCATTCTTACAATCCCCCCTCTTCCTGCTGGGCTCTCATTGCCAGTCTGATATAGCAGTGCTGTTCCTTGAAAAATGGTATTACTGTCACAACCACTTTCCAATTACTGCACACATCTTATAAATGAAGATTTTTTCTTTTATACATTGAGAGCCAACCTCTCAAAAACAAAATTAATTTAAAACACATGAAAAGTATTTATTAAAGAAAAAAATAAAAGCAGATACTCTGAAAACATTACAAGAAGGAATAGGAAATGCACCCGAATTCCATGGAACAGGTCAAAACTTAATAAAGACCCAGAATCAAAACAAATTACACAAAGTTTGAATAAATAGGACTGCATTGATCTGCAAAAAAACAAACAAATAACCATTAAAACATGGGCCAAAGACTTAGAGACACTTCTCAAAAAGGAAATAAGAATGGCCTACAGACACATGAAGAAATGCTCAACATTTCTGGCCATAAAAGAAATGCAAATCAAAACAATTTTGAGATTCCACCTCACTCCAGATAGAATGGCCATGATGAAGAAATTTAATAACAACACATGCTGACAGTGATGTGGTCAGGAGGGATCAATGCTACACTGTTGATGCGAGTTTAAACTCATTCAACGTTTATGAAAAGCAATATGGAGATTCCTTAAAAGACTAAACATAGAGCTCCCCTGTGACCCAGCATTTCCACTTCTTGGCATTTACCCAAATGTCCAGAAACAAGGACATACTAAATCCACTAGCACAACGATGCTCATTGCAGCACTATTTACCATAGCAAAGATATGGAACCAACCCAGATGCCCCTTAGTAGATGATTGGATCAACAAGATGTGGTGCTTATACACAATGAAATTCTATGCTGCCATTAGAAAGAATGACATCACCCCATTTGGAAAGAAATGTAACATAGGCTCAATGGTTTCCCTCATTTGTAATAATTAGTACAATCTAGGACTCTTCTGGCAAAGGATTACAATAGTTCAAAACCTAGGTACATAAGGTCATACAGGATGAGACTAAATGAAAGGATCTCCAGGATATGGAAATAAGAGCTTTGTCTTGTGTGATTGTTGTTCTTAATGTACTATGTTATTTTTCTTCTCTTTTTCTGTTTGTCCTTTGGTTAACCTCAGGTTGTTATTGTATCTGGCTTTGTTACCTGGTATCATATATATATATATATATACATATATATATGTTTATTTGTTTATTTGAAATAGGAGAGGGAAGGGAGAAAACAAGATGATTAGGAGGCTGTGGCAGGAGGGAAATGGAACAAATCATGAGAAAGGTTATCAATGTGTGAGAAATAATGCACTTACTACTTGGTGAATGTAACTGTAACTCTCTATACATTTCCCCAATAAAAAACATAAAAAAGAAAACAAATAAAAAATAAATAAAAAGCAATACTGACCCAATACACACATCATATACAAGTGCTCATTGATCCTTTCACCATTCTCAAGGCCAGGGCAGTCAAGGTCCTCCCAAGCAGCAGAGGAATCCTGGGTAAGGGGCCTTGTTCACAGGTTTGCCCACTGGTTATTTAAGATCACATTGACATTCCTTGATCTTTGGAAGCAAAAAAGGGGTCAAATTTATATCTAATATTGGAAGAAGGGAAAAAGTGTTTTTTCCATATGTGCCCAATCTAACAGTCAATGTCATTATCACATGGATTGCAGGGCATCTACTGATGCCACAATAGTGTCTGGCTGTGTGGGGACTTAGACCTAAGGCTTTCTGTCACTCTGGAGCACCCAGTACCCTGCCCTCAGAATGGGCACTGGATCAGCTGGCCTGCTTTACCCGCTCCAGCCCACCAGCAGCCAGAGAGCCAGTGAGCCCCATCAATAGGGCCTTCTTGCTGTTTTACTCTTTCAGGGGCACAGAGGGATGACTCTGATGACAACGCCAAATCAATATATTCGGTGGGAAAAGACCATCTTTACTCAAAAGTGTCAACAACAAAATCTACTAAGGTTCCTCATATTGCATATGCTGCATGACAAATAAAACATTCTTTGTGTTAAACTTTAGAAGTTACATTTTAAAATGATATTTCCATCAAAAAATACACACACCACACATGCACAATGCAAACACCACATTAATACTGCAGGAAGGGTTCTACATAACTCCCAATCAACCCTGTGGTCAGGCCACAAGACCAGACAGGGGCTGGCTAAGTATGAGCACATTGTGTGAATGTCTGGGGTATAAGGCCAACTTCAGCCACCTTGAGGTGAAGTACATTATACCTACAATGGATATAGTATTTTAAATTTGGAGGGAAGAACAGGAAAAAAGATGTCACTCTACCAAATATCAAAAGAATTTTGGGGACAGGAGGCAGTTAATAAAAATTAGCTATCTTATCTATGGAGAGATAATATAACTGGCTTAGAGTACTTTAAATTCAAAGAAATTGGTACAGAAAGGAAATGTAATCAAAAGACATTATCTAAATTATCCAGTAATTTTTTTCCATTGTCCAACATATTCCTAATACAAATCCGAATTTGTAATACTTTGATGACCAAAGGAGAATGCTAACTTCTGAAAAGGAAGGCCCTCAACATTCCTAATAGGTGTTTAGCCCCCAAAATTTCACTGAAGCATGTTATTTCTTAGTATGGGACCAACGTGCAAAGCCATATAAAATAGAATGGAGCATCTTCATCTCATCTCAATTCAGGGAAAAATCTTTCAGTGTTCCATCATGAAATAGGTTTAGTTTCTGTAGAAACTGTTTTACATATTAATGAAATGCTATTTAAATTACAGTATTTTGTTCAGGAGCAGGTATTGAATTTTATCACATGAATTTTCTCCATCTATTGAGATTCTCCTGTATCTTTTCTCTTACTGAAAATGCAGTGTTACATTAGCATTTTCTAATACTAAATTAACATTTCATTTCTCATATTAACTACACTTTATCACGATGTCTTGCCCCTTTTACATACTATCCAATTTGGATTGCTAATATAATTTCAAATTTTTGTATCTTTGTCCAATAAAAGAGGTTTATATGTAATTTTCCATTCCAGTAAAAACTGTCATGTTTAGTATCATTAATTAATGAGTGATTCATTTCCTTTCTCTTCTCTGAAAGTGCTAAGGTTAAGGTTGTTCTTGTTTCATCCCTGAGTGTTTATAATAAGTTAGTGGTGAAGCATTTTAGACTGGAGTTTTCTTGAAGGAAATTACATATTTTTATTTCTTGATAAGTATGAAATTATTCAGACATCCTTTCTATTGTGCGAGTCAAGTGTATTGTATTTTTCTAAACATCTCTTCATATTTGTCCAAATGAGTTTCCCATTATATTAGTAGTATCTATTTTATAGTCATATTTTAAATAATATCAATCTGTGTTATTTTATCCATTTTACAAAAGGTTTTAAATTTTTCAATGGAGTAACTTTTGACTTTTTCATTGTTAGGTGTGATCAAAATTTAATATTATCTAATTTTTTGTTTATAACTTATTTTTACTCATATTGTCTTGCAACATCTTCTCCAAGTTATTGAGATGGGTGCAGAGGTTATTAATCTCTACTTTGTTAAAATTTTATTTTATTTTATCATCACGATAATGTACAGGGTAGTTACAGTTAGATTCCTCTGGTAGTGGGTGCATTACTTGTCGAAATTGATACCTTTTCTCACGTTTTTGTCCTGCTTTACCCCCTTCATACCCTCCCAATCATCTTGTTTTCCCCCTTCTCTTCTCTACTTCAAATAAAAAATAAATGTATATATAATTTATCAGGTAACAAAGTCAGATACAATAACCATATGAGATTAACCATAAGGGAGAAAAAAGAAAAAAGAAATAATTGCTAATCCTACATTAAGAACAACAATCACTGTTGTCCTTAATGTACTATGTTATCACTCATCTCTTTTGCTGTCCCTTGGTTATCTCATATTGTTACAGTATCTCACTTTGTTATCTTATATATTGGATATATTTGTATTTGGTTATTTGAAATTGGATGGGAAAGGGGGGAAAACAAGATAAGGGCTGGGGGTAGGAGGAAGGGAAATGGGGCCCAAGACATGAGAAAGGGTATCAATGTATGTGAATTAATGCAACTTCTATCTGGCAAATATCATGTAACGCTTCTATTAATTACACTAAAAATATATGGAAAAAATAAAATAAAAATAAATAAAAAAGAACAGCAATCACAAACATAAACCTCTTGTTTCCAAATCCTAGAGTTCATTTTTTTAGTCTCATCCAATATAACCATATGTACACAGCTTTTGAGCTATTTTGATCTTTACTAAGAACGTCCTAGATGTGTGCTAATTATTAAAAATGAGGGAAACCATAAAGGCTATGTTCTTTGGATCTGCCTTACTTCACTTAATATGATTTTTTTCCAAGTCCTTCCATTTCCATACGAATGAGTGATGTCATTCTTTCTGATGGCAGGATAGAATTCCCCTAACATCTGTTCTTAGTTTTCTTCATGATGGCCATTCTAACTAGGGTGAGTTGGAATCTCAAAGATGTTTTGATTCACATTTCTTTTACGTCCAGAGATGTCGGGCATTTCTTCAGGTGTCTATTGGCCATTCTTATTTCCTCTTCAGAGAAATCTCTCTTTAAATCTTTATCCCACCTTTTAATGGGATGGTTGTTTCTTTGAGGATTTCTTTTTGAAAGATTCCAATTTTTGACCTGTAGGTATATTTTAGATATGAGGCTTTTGTCTGTTGTATGGCTAGTGAAGATCTTCTCCCATTCTGTGGGGTTTCTATTTAACTTGCTAGATATGTTCTTTGCCATACAGAAGCTCTGCATTTTAATGTTGCCACATTTGTCCAAACTTTCTTTAATTTGTTGTGTTTCTGGGGTTTTATTAAGAAAGTTTTGACCTGTGCCAAGGAAGCCGGTGGCATCTCCTTTTCCTTCTTGTAAAGTTTTCAGGGTGTCTGCTTTTACTTCAATGTCTTTGATCCTTTAGGAATTAATTCTGGTGCAGGGTAATATTAGAAAGATCCAACTTTAATTTTCTGCAGATCCAACCAATTCTGCCAGCACCATTTCTTGAGGAGGCTGTCTGTCTTCCATTCTATTTTTGCAGCTCCCTTATTGAAGATTAGGTGGCTGTAGGTCTGTGAGCCTTTATGTCTTCAGTTCTATTCCATTGGTCCTTGGGCCTGTTCTTGTGCCAGTACCAATCTGTATTTGTTACTATAGCTCTGTAATAGAGTCCAAAGTTTGGTATTGATATTCCTCCAGCGCTGTTCTTTCTGCTAAGGCTTGTTTTTGCCAAACAGGATCTTTATTTATTCCATGTGAATTTTTGAATTTCTTCCTCTAGTTCCTTAAAGAATGACATTGGGATATTGATGTGTATTGCATTGAATTTGTAGATAGCCCTTGGCAAGATAGGCATTTTCCTGATATTAATTCTGTCAATCCAGGAGCATGGGAGATTCCTTCACTTCTTTAGTTCTACTTTAATTTCCTTTTTCAGGTTCTTAAAGTTTTCATCATGAAGGTCCTTTACATCATTGTTTTAGTTAATTCATAAGTATTTTATTTTTTGAGGCTATTGCAAAAGGAATTGCTTTCTTGACTCTGACCTCTCTACTCTCATTATTAATCTCTAGTTTTTTCTTTCCTTATATATAAATTAAAGGACATAAATGTACTTAGTTCTGCATTAGTTTTGAAATGTTCACTTTAAAAAAAATTTTATTGTAATTAATAGAAGGGTTACATGATATTCGCCAGATAGATGGTGCATTAATTCCCATACATTGATACCCTTTCACATGTCTTGGTCCCCATTTCCCTCCCCCCCGCCCCTACCCCTCATCTTGTTTTCCCCCATTCCCTATCCAATTTCAAATAACCAAACACAAATATATCCGATATATCAGGTAACAAAGTGAGATACTGTAACAATATGAGATAACCAAGGGACAGTAGAAGTGGTGAGACATAACATAGTACCTTAAGAACAACAATCATTAATTATATGGCTTATGTTTACATCATATTTTAAATGACAAGTTTAACAAACAATTGTTCAAGGAGGAAATCTCTAATTACAATAACTGGGACTCAGTATTTAGAACTTAGTCAAAATTAGGCTAACGGTTTGTATGTCATAGAAACATTAATTTATGAAATAAAACATTATGTCTACAGAATCATAGGTTTTTATGTCTATATAGTTATGTTTGTATTTCCATTACCATGTCCATAACTTTGGGTATGCAGTTATTGAGTCCTCGCTCTTGTACTCTTTGGATTTAATAGCCGCATATTAAGGATACCATGCGCCTTTTGTTCCTTAGGTCTTGACTTGTCTCACTCAACATGATTCGCTCTAGATTCATCCACTTCCCTTCGAATGCCATTATTTTATCTTGTCTGTTGGCTAGGTAGAATTCCATTTTGTATCTATACCACATTTTCTGTATCCATTCATCTGCAGTAGGGCATCTGGATTGTTGCCATCACAGGATATTGTGAATAATGCAGAGATGAACATAGCTCAGCAGGTGTCTTTATAATATCCTGGGTCATGCTGTTCAGGATAGATGCCCAGAAGTGGTATGGCGGGATCATAGGGAAGGTCAATTTTCAGTTCTTTAAGGAACCTCCACACTGCTTTCCAGAGTGACTGAACTAGTCTACATTCCCACCAGCAGTGTAGTAGGGTTCCTTTTTCTCCACAACCCGCCAGCAACTGTCATTGTCTGAGTTCAAAATCTTGGCCAATCTTGTTGGGGTAAGGTGGTATCTTAGAGTTGTTTTTATTTGCATTTCCTTTATAACCATAGATGATGAACATTTTCTCATATGTTTTTCTGCCATTTTAATCTCTTCTTCTGATAGGTCTCTCTTTAGTTCCCTTGCCCATTTAGTGAATGGATTATTGGGTTTTCGGGGGATTAGTTTCTTCAGTTCCCTGTAGATACTAGATATTAAGCATTTGTCAGATGTATTGTCGGTGAATATCTTTTCCCAGTTGGTTGGCTGTCTCTCTACTTCTGCAACTACGTTTTTATTTGTACAGAAACTTTTTATTTTTAGATAGTCCCATTTATCGAGTCTCTCTCCAATCTGTTGTGACCTCAAGAATCTTTTGCCTGTGCCTATGAGTTCCAGTGTCTCTCATACTTTATCATGTAGCAGTTTCATGGTTTCTGGTCTGACGTTTAGGTCTCTGATCCACTTTGAGTTAATGCTTGTGCATGGTGAAAGGCTAGGGACAATTTTTAGTTTTCTGCATGTGGCTGCCCAGTTTTGCCAGCACCAATAATTGAATAGACTGTATATCTTTGGCTCCTTTGTCAAATACAAGTTGCCTATAGGTATGTGGTTCTATTTCTCGGTCTTCTATTCTGTTCCACTGGTCTTCTGGTCTGTTTTGGTGCCAATACCAAGCAGTTTTTGTTATTATGGCTTTATAGTAGAGTTTGAAATCTGGTAGTGTAATACCACCAGCATTGCTCTTTTTGCCTAGAATTGTTTTGGCTATTCTAGGTCTTTTCTTGTTCCATATGAATCTTTGGATTATATCTTCAATTTCCATAAAGAATGTCTTTGGGATTTTGATGGGGATTGCATTGAATTTGTATATCAATTTTGGCAGTAATGCCATTTTCACTATGTTGATTCTCCCTAGCCATGAGCATGAGATGTCTTTCCATTTCCTAGTGTCCTCTTTAATTTCTTTCATTAGGCTTTTATAGTTTTCATTGAATAATTCCTTTACATCTTTGCTTTCTTGACTCTGACCTCTCTACTCTCATTATTAATCTCTAGTTTTTTCTTTACTTATATATAAATTAAAGGACATAAATGTACTGAGTTTTGCATTAGTTCTGAAATGTTCACTTTTAAAAAAAATATTTTCTATATTTTGTTATGACATCTCTGAAATTATTTTAAAATTATTTAGGTACATATATTTAATTATATATATATATATAGACAAATGTTCATGCCGATTTATGCCTTCCTACCATTGGAGTTATTGTTCTCATGTATTAACATTTTATATACCAAAATACTTTTGTTTATGAAGACTTTGATTTTCTACAAGAAGAAATGTCATTATTTGCACTAAAATGTATATAATGGTCTTAAACTAAACATGAACAAGGATTGAGCAGTGAACAACAAAAAAATCACTTAGCGATTTGTCTGACCCCACAATTAACGCTCACATACAAAAAGCTCTGTTAACAACATTGGTTCCTACATCTGCAAAAAATGGAAAGTCGGGCCTGGAGTTTGGCCTAGTGGTAGAGAGCTTGCCTCACATGCATGAAGACCTAGGTTCGATTCCTTGGTATCACATACATAGAAAAAAACCGGAAATGGTGCTGAGGCTCAAGTGGCAGAGCTCTAGCTTTGAGACAGTCCAAGGGCAGTGCTCAGGCCCTGAGTTAAAGCCCAGGACTGGGAAAAAATTTGTAAAGTCTATATGGGGAGTTTATGTCCCTTATTCCAAATCTGATCATGACATATGCAAAAGAAAACCAACAATTTCAGCCAAGATGAAAATATATTTTACCATATCACAAACCTTTTAACATTTAGATTAGTTCATCCTTAAATTAAGCTCCATAATATAAACTTTGCCTCTGAAGTGTGGTGTTCATAACTCAATGCCTATAATCCAAGATATTCAAAATTCTAAGACTTAAGAGGATGAAGGTTTGAAACCAACATAAACAAAAATGTATATGAGACTTTGTGTCTAATTAACAGAACAAAAGCAGGACTGGAGGCATGGCTCATATGTTAGAGCATCAGCTGTGATTAAGCCAGCTAAACAAGTATGAGACCCTGAATTTTTCAAGCCATGGTATGAAAAAAAAGTGTGTGTGTGTGTGTGTGTGTGTGTGTGTGTGTGTTGTATGCTATGCTTGAACATTTTTCTTCAAGATTAGCATTTTATTCTTTGTGCCACAGCTCTACTTGAGTTTTTGGTGGTTAATTGGTGTCTCATGGATTTTTCTACCTGAGTTAGCTTTAAATTGTGAAACTCAGTTCTCAGAATTCCGAGTAGTTAGGATAATAGACATGAGCCGTTACTGTCAAGTTTGGGAATTAAAAAAATATTCTGTGCATTGATCATTTCTAGTTATTTTGTTGAGTCTTGGTTTAGGTATCATTGCCATGATTAGTTGGTTGAAAGACACTAATCAGCATTCCTTATATCCTGAGATTGACATAAATTATTTTAATTATAAATAAACTATTTTTATAATAGATAAGTTATATTGACTATTTCATTTAATAGTTAAGATACATGATTTTTAGAAGTTATTTGGTCAATTTTTATGTTGCCAAAGAATTTTGCACCCATGACAACCACTGTAGATACTGCCAAGGCTGGATTTTATTATTGTAGCATTGTCATCTGAGACTATTTCTTCCATGATTCAATATAAAATCCAACAAACAATTTCCCCCTAATATTTCAATTTTGGTTATACTGTATCTTTTGAAGTAATCACTTTGCTGAAGGTCTGAGAAGATTCTAATATAGAATCTTGTATATCTATACAATCCAGGACATGAGAAAGGGCAGGTTGATATGAATAAACAATACATTTTTCATATATTTTATTATAATTAATAGAAGGGTAACATTATATTCACCAGATAGAAGGTGCATTACTTCACAAACATTGATACCCTTTCTCATGTCTTGGTCCCCATTGCCCTCCCCCATCTTGATTTCCCCCCTTCCCTATCCTATTTCAAATAATCAAATAAGCATATATAGAATATATCAGATAACAAGGTGAAATACTGTAACAGTATGAGATAAACAAGGGACAGCAAAAGGGATGAGAGATAACATAGTACATTAATGATAACAATCACTTATTATATGGCTTTTGTTTCTATATCCTGGAGATCCTTTTCTTTAGCATCATACTATATGGGCTTATGTATCTAGATTTTGTTCTATTGTAAATCTCTGCTAGGAGAGTCCAAGGTTTCTACTGATTATGACAAATGAGGGAAAACACTGAGCCTTCACTTAATATGATTTTTTCTAAGTCCTTCCATTTCATTACAAATGGGGTGATGTCATTTTTTCTGACAGCAGCATAGAATTCCATTGTATATAAATTCCACATCTTGTTGACCCACTCACGAACTGAGGGGCGAATAAGTTGGTTCCATATCTTTGCTATGGTAAATATTGCTGCAATAAACATCAATTTGCTAGTGGATTTAGTATGCCCTTGTTTCTGGACATTTGGGTAAATGCCAAGAAGTTTAAATGCTGGATAATAAGGGCGCTTTTTGTTTAGTCTTTTGAGGAACTGCCATACTGCTTTCCATAGTGGGTGAATGAGTTTTCACTCCCATCAACAGTGTAGTAATGATCCCTCCTGGCCTCATCCCCTCCAGCATCTGTTGTTATTAGATTTCTTAATCATGGCCATTCTAACTGGAGTGAGGTGGAATCTTTGAGTTGTATTGATTTGCATTTCTTTATGGACAGAGATTTTGAGCATTTCTTCATGCATTTATAGGCTATTCCTATTTCTTCTTTAGAGAAGAATCTCCTAAGTCTTTTGTCCATCTTTTAATGGAATGGTTGTTTCTTTGGAGATTAGGTTTGGAGTGATTCAATTTTTGTAGCTGTTTATATATTTCAGATATGAGGCCTTTGTCTGTTGTATGTTTAGTGAAGATCTTCTCCCACTCTGTAGGCTTTCTAGCTAATTTGCTAGCTATGTCCTTTGCCATACAGAACTCTGCAGTTTAATGTAGTCCCACTTATCCAGAGTTTCTCTGATTTGTTGTGTTTCTGGGTCCTTATTAAGAAAGTTTCCACCTGTGCCAAGGAGGCCTAGTGTATCTCCTATTCCTTCTTGTAAAGTTTTCAGTGTATCTGCTTTTACCTTGAAGTCTTTGACATTTGGAGTTAATTCTAGTGCAGGGTGACAAAGAAGGATCCAACTTTAGTTTTCTGCAGGTGCTTAACCAATTCTACCAGCACCACTTGTTGAAGAGGCTGTCTTTCTTCCATACTATGTTTTTGGCTTTAGTATCAAAGTTTAGGTGTCCACACATCTGTGGGTTAATATCTGGCTCCTCAATTCTCTTCTATTCATCTTCAGGTCTGTTCTTGCGCCACTACCAGGCTGTTTTGGTCACTATAGCTCTGTAGAAGAGTCTAAAGTTCGGTATTGAAATTCCTCCTGCGCTGTTCTTTCTGCTAAGAATTGTTTTTGCTATACGAGGTCTTTTATTATTCCATATGAAATTTTGGATTGCCTCTTCTATTTTGATGGGTATTTCATTGAATTTGTAGATAGCCTTTGGCAAGATTGACATTTTCACGATGTTAATTCTTCCAATCTGGGAGTATGGGAGTCTATAGGGTTCTTTAAATACAGAATCATGTCATCTGCAAAGAGGGAAATTTCACTTCCTTTTTCCCTATTTTGATCCCCTTTATGCTATGTGCAAACAATATTAAATACACCTTGAAATCATAACAGAAAGTTTTTAATCTTAAGACATGTAAGATACCAACACAAGTGTTTTAAAAGTAAGAAAGCATTAAGGTGAAAACACTCAGGGTTTTTAACACTAATTTGCTTCTTTGTGAGTTGAAATCTAAACAACTAGAAGGAACAGCACCCATTGAGGCAATGAAGAAATTCTTCGCACTTGTTAAGTAATGTTCATGTTATTTTAACATTCAGTCATCTGCAGAAAGTTTTATCTGAACTTACTGTTTTATTCAAAGAAAGTCTGTGTACTTTTATGTCCCCAGAAATCTGCAATAAATATTACTAAAAATATAAATGAACATCTACAATGCATCCAGTTTGGCCCTGGAAAATAGCTCTGAAATAATCCTGCTAAAAGTCTATGCAATAAAAACATAGTTATTTGATACAAGAGTGTGGTCCCTTCTTTCACCGTAAGGCCTTTGCCTTAGGTGCCCATTTGAACATGTCTGGGAAATTAGTAGATACTCATGATTACAAATGGAACCTGAGTGTCAGAAACTAAGTGTTTTTGTTGGTAGACTGTTCTGGCCTTGATTCATCTCCATTGGGGCAGCTACTTAACCTGACCAGCAGGGATTGAGATTTACAAAGGGTGCCAGACACCCTTTTAAGAGACCCAAATAGGCCAACCCTGGGAGTACATGAAGAAACAACTTCAAAGTGAACTTCTGACAGATAAACATTGTTCTTATTTCTACAAATGACAAAACAGCTGAGACATATCACAACTGACTTCAGTTCCAAACCACTCCTCCTGATCACCAGATGTGTTAGTTATCTTTCCATCGCTGTAACAAAATAAGAAAACAGTTTAAAAGAAGAAAGCATTTTAGAGTTTTCTGTCTCTACTCAGCCCTATTGTTTAAGGATTGCAGTAAGACAGAATATCAGGGTGAGGATTTTGTGTTTAATGCATCTGGGAAACGAAGACTCACAGAGAAGGATCCAGTAATAAGATGTACCAATTCAGAATACATTCCAGTTACTCCTTTCCTTCAACTAGGCATCATCTTTGACTTTCCATCATCTCCTAAAATGCCATTATATTTTCAATATATCAGTGAATTGATCCAGTGAATCAGACATCTTTTTATCCAATCACTAATAAAAAGTCTATCAACCAGTAAGTAATTTTTTTAAAAAAAAATATGAGCCTTTAAAGGACATTTATTATCCAAACTGACAAGCTTAGTTATCAATACAAAAGTGAAAATCAAAACTCAATAGAATTTTGATTGCTCTCTCGAAGGGAAACATAAACTACAACATTGCAAAAAAGAAGTGCTGATTGTCATAGGTATTCAAAAACAGTCTTTCCTGCATGTCTCACTATCTCAGTGGAGACATTATTTTCATTTTTTTATAATGACGTTTTTTTTCTGTTTCAGTTGAGTCAAATATACATATATACATACATTTATACCTATCACTTGAACTTATTCATTTTCCTCTTTCTAATAGTCAAATTTTATTCTCTCTTTTCCCCTTCTGTCCTTTTTAAACTATTGCTTACACTTCAACAATCAGACTTATTAATCATGTTTTGAGTTTTCTAATATTTTTTTGTTTTTTGTTTCTTCTCTTTCTCAGATTTTATCATTGATTTAACTTTCTGGTTCATTGTATATGGGAACAGAACTCATTATTCCTGTCACTGTTATTGTAATGGTTTCTCTTCTTATTGGGTCTTTACATCATCTCTATGTATGACAATTTCTTTGTTGTTATTGTAAGTAGTAATAGTAGTAGTAGTAGTAGTAATAGTAGTAATAGTTTTCTTCCTGGTTACATTGCTATCAAATTGAATTGACTGTTAGTATATATAAAAGCCCATTAATTTTCTTTGTGGCTCCTGGGGCTTAAACTCTGGGCCTGGGCATTGTCCTTGAGCTCTTTGGCTCAAGGACACTGCCCAATCCCTTGAGCCACAGCTCCACTTCCAGTTTTCTGGTGGTTTATTGGAGATAAGAGTTTCAGGAATTTTAGTGCCCAGGCTGGCTTTGCACCACAATCCTGAAATCTTAGTCTCCTGAGTAGCTAGGTTTAGAGGCATGAGCCACCACACCCACCTATAGCTTGTTAATTTTTTTAAAAAAATTGTTGTCAGGGTGATGTGCAGAGGGGTTACAGTTATATATGTAAGGTAGTGAGTACATTTCTTCTCAAACATTGTTACCCACTTCCACATTTTTCTCAAACTTTTGCTCCACCCCTCCAGCCTATTAATTTTTAAAATTTTTAGTTTATTATTGGGATGATGTATAGAGGGGTTGCAGTTACATTCATCAGGTAATTTGTACATTACTTCTTGAAAATTGATACACCTTCTGATGCTTTTCTCCCCCTTCCACTCCCCCTAACTCCCCCTTCCATTCCCTATTTCAAATAAATACATAAGCATATATGCAATGTATAAGGTATCAAAGTCCAACAGGGTAACAACAGGGGATAAACTTTAAGGGAAAAAAAGAGAAAAGAAATAAATTCACATAGTACATTAAAAACAACAACCACAAATATAGCCCTTTTGTTTCCATTTCTTTGAGTTCATTTTGCTTAGCCTCATCCTATATGGCCATATGCACATAATTTTTCAGTCATTGCGATACTCTGCTAGGAAAATCCTAGATGTATACTAATTATTAAAAGTGATGGAAACCATAGAGCCTATGTTTCTTTGGGTCTGGCCTACTTCACTCCATATGATTTTTTTTCCATGTCTTTCCATTTCCTTACAAATGGGGCAATGTCATTCTTTCTGATGCAGCATAGAATACCACATTTTCTTGATCCATTCCTCTACTGAGGGGCATCTGGGTTGGTTACAAATCTCATATAAGTTAAATAATGATAACCACAGATTTATCAGCAGAAACTCTATGGATCAGAAAGGCATGAGATTGTGTATTTCAATCTGTGAAAGGAAATAAGAGACAGCTAATGTTAACTCACTCCTCTTTGATATGTTGAGAATGAAAACGTTACAGTTTGAGGTCATCCTAGACAGAAATATTTGTGAAACTCTAATCTCTGTGTAAAATGGTAGATGTTTGTTGTACTCCAAACTAAGTATAGGACTGAGATTGGACAGATTATAGTAGGAAGGAAACTGGTCACTGGTGGCATGTGATGACAGGAAGCTCAAGAATGTGCCTAACCTAGAAATGAGGACTGATCCTAAAAATAACTACCAAAAAGAGTCAAGAGGTGTGAATCAACAGGTTCCTGCAGCTTAGTAAGTACAAGGCCCTAGATTTAAACCTAAGTATGATGTAATTTTTTTAAGATGAAAAGGAAACAGAAAAGAAATGCTAACCTACATTACTATAGTATCCACCCACATAGAAATTTCAACTAAAAGGAGAAATAAAGACTAATAAAGAGTGGCATAAGCTGAAGGAATTCATGATCACTGCACTAACATTACAGAAAATAATTAAAGGAGTCCTATACCCATAAAGGAAAGCTTGTTAAACATTATGAGTTTACAGTAAAATTAAAAAAAAACTCTCATTGGAAGAACAGACAAGCAAGTTATTAAGGGAGAGTTAAAATGATTATTTAGATATAGTGGTATACTATGATAGATACAGTAGAAACAAATGATCATGTATTATTTAAAATAAGCAGAAACAAGACAACAAAATGAAGTACATATGTTCTAATTATAACCCTGACTTCAAATTGTTTTAATTCTTTATTTAAGGAGTCAGACAAAATAAGTGTATTTTTTTTAGTAAAAAATGTTTTACAAGAAACCCACATCACCAGGTAAGGAATATGGACATACAAAGAGAAAGTATGAGTCAGGTGCTGGTGGCTCATTCCTGGCAGTGCAGGAAAAGTCCATGAAACTCTTATCTCCAATTAACCACTGGAAAATCAGTAGGTCAAGTGGTAGAGAGCTATTCTTGAGCTGAAGAACTCAGAGACAAAGCCTAGGCCCAGAGTTCAAGTCACCCGACCAACAAAAAAAAGGTATGAACAATGGTATTCTAAGCAAATGGATTCAGAAAACAAGAATAACCGAATACCATAGTTTTATTCAACCAAATAGACAGCCCAATTAGTCAAAGGAACAAAAAAAGACATATAAGTAAATTTAAAAATTCACCAAGAAGTTATAATATTTTAAGTATACAAGAACCAAACTTTGAAATATAATTTTAAAGCACAAACAGAAAAATTTAAGAGACATTTAAAGAATGTTCCAATAGCTGCAGAATGCAGATTCTTTTACTCAGTCCATAGAACATTAGAAAAAATAGGACAGATTTTCCATAATTCATATCAAGTATAAAAATGTTTAAATATTTCCTTTCATCTTCTTAGTTCATATACAATAAAACTGTGAGAGAAATTGTTGGCATTATAAAATATGTGACATTTGTAAAGCACACATTGGAACAAAGTGAATCATTGAACTAATTTTGAGAAATTAAAATTTCTAAAATAAAATGACAACAAAACATACCAAAATGTGTATGATATAGTAAAAGTACTACTACAAAGAAGGTCATGAGTGTCCCCATTAAAAAAATGCCAAAATCTCAGTTAACTTAATGATCTCAAAGCCTTTAAAAAATATCAAATCAATAGAATAAAAGTAATAAATGATGTAGAGACTAAAAGCACAGTATGGAGAATCAACAAAGAAAGAGCTTGTTCAAGCCAGGTGCCCATTGCTCACACTTGTAATCCAAGCTACTCTGGAATCTGAGATCTGAGGATCACAGTTAGAAATATCCATGATATCTTTATGTCCAATTAATTGTCAAAAAAATGGAAGTGGGACACCGGGAGTTTGCCTAGCATGCACGAAGACCCGGGTTCGATTCCTCGGTACCACATACATAGAAAAAGCCAGAAATGGTGCTGTGGCTCAAGTGGCACAGTGCCAGCCTTGAGGAAAAAACCCAAGGACAGTGCTCAAGCCCTGAGTTCAAGCATCAGAATTGGCAAAAAAATGGAAGTGGAGCTTTGGCTCAAGTGGTCGAACAGTATCTAACTTTGAGCAGGAAAGATCAGAGACAGTGCCTACTACATAACTTCAAACCCCAGGATCATCACAGAAACAAAACAAAGAAAAAAACGAGTTGGTTCAATAAAACATATAAACAATATGGTCACCAGAGGCTCGCAACTCTAATCCTACTTATTCAAGAGGCTATGATCTGAGGAACATGGTTCAAAACCAGCCAGGGCAGAAAAGTCCCCAAGACTCTTATCTCCAATTAACCACTAGAAACCTGAAAGAGGAGCTATGATTTGGGGACAGTGCCCTGGACCAGAATCTATGACTGACAAAATATCAAAACAACAAAACAAAAATCCAACCCGACACAGAAATAGACAGACAGACCCTAGATAATATATAAAGTCAGAGGTGAAAAAGGAGAAAATACAACAGAGGATCACTAGAGATATCTTGAAACTTACCTTGTGATAAGTAGTAAAATCTAGAGAAATAGAGAAGAGTCTATATACATGTGATGTAAAATTCAGTCAAGAGGATATGAAAAAATTCTATGTAGGGTGATTAAAAAGCAATAAAATTGGATGGGGAGTTTAACCTAGTGGTATAAAGCTTGCCCACCATGCAAAGGCTCGATTCCTCAGTACCACATACACAGAAAAAAGAAGCCAGAAGTGGTGCTGTTGCTCAAATGGTAGAGCTCTAAGACTTGAGAAAGCCCAAGCACAGGGCCCTGTGTACAAGCCCCAGGACTGGCACAAAAAAAGCAAGAAAAGCAATAAAAATCAAATCACTGATATCAAATTCCATGCCAAAGACAAACCTAGAACTAGACTGATTATCTGCTAATTTTTACATAACTTATAAAAAGCAATATCTATGCCTTGCAAACTAATCCAAAAAATCAGTAGGAATGCCTCCAAATTTATTGAACAAATTTAAAGTTAATGTATAGCCAAATCTAATTCAGGGATTAACAAAAAAGAAATATAGACATAATTTATGACACAAGTTTAAGAATCCTCAATTTTAAAAAAATGGAAAATCAAGCTTAATGCTATATTTCATTTGATTGTATTTTATTATGTTTATTTATACATAGGGATTTCAATTCAACATGCCAATTTATGAGCACAATGTAGCTTGATCAATATCATCCTTTTTCAGTAAGATATTTTAAAGAAAATACTACTATGATCAAATTGGTTTAATTCTAGCAATATAGGGATGATTCAACATTTCCAAATCCATAAAAATAACCTAGCACATAAATAGAATCAAGGAGAAAATCTTTTGGCAAAATATAATATTTGTGAATGATGAAAGCTATAAAGTTACTAGAGTAGGATTATATTCAACATCATTAAGTTTATCTAGGACAAACTGCTAGTCAATATCATACTGAATAGGGAAATACTGAAGACATATAATTTCAAATCACAAAACAAATGAGTGCCTAGTCTCATTACTTCTCTTTTTGTAATTTTACACAGAGAAATAAAGGAAGAGAAATAAATAAAATGGACAAAAAGAAGGAGGAAAGAAGTCAAATTATCCCTATTTGCTGGTGAAATGATTGTATAATTAGGGTGCCCTTAAAATATTACCAAAATACTCTTAGAAATAATAAATCAGCAAACTTGTAGGTTAAAATAGAAATATATAAAAATCAGTAGTTGAATTCACTTAGAAAAAAATCAACAATGTAAGTCCTTTCACAATAGCCTCAAATAGGCAAAACCTCAGAATAAACTTAGCCAAGAAAGTGAGTATTCTCTATAATGAGAAGTATTTAGCACTGGAAAAATAAATTATAGGAGATTTCTAGGCATTCACAGAGAGTGAGACCAAAAGAGAATATTTTTAGGAGAGGAACACAAAGTTGACATGGGTATGTTCATCTGATCATATAAAATAATACTTATCAAATTTAACTTCAGGAAATGGAAACAGAAGGCTTTTTTTCACCTCCATTACTGTTTTTTTTTGTTTTCCATTTGTCTTATTTGTTCATTTACCTGTCTTTGGGAGGGTAAAGGTCAGCAAAGAAAAGAGGGATGAAGTGTGATCAAATGCAGCAGGGTTTCATTAGACACTATGCTGAAAATGAACTATACAACTTATGGATGGAGATTTGAGGGAAAAATTGGGGGAGATGGAGGGAAGAAGTTACATTTTACAAAAAGAAATGCATCCTCTAACTCATGTAACTGTAACCCCTCTATATATCACCTTTACGATAACACTGAAAAATGCATTAAAAAAATATAGTGTAGGGCCAGGATTTTGGCCTAGTGTTAGCATTCACAAAGACCCAGGTTCAATGCTTCACTACCACATAAATAGAAAAAGCCAGAAGTGGTCCTGTGAAACAAGTGATAGAGCTCTAGCCTTGAAAAAGCCCGAAGGACAGTGCTCAGGCCCTTGTTTCAAGTCCCAAGAGTGGCAAAAAATTAAAAATAAACATATAGTGTAGGAGATATTTAAAGATGAAATAACCTCCCATGGTCATAGATAAGCAGAATTAATACTGTTGACATGGTCACATTGCCAAAAACAATTTATAGATATAATGTGATCTGACCAACATTCCAATGACATTTGCAAAAATACGAAAAGTAATCCTAAAATTTGTATAAATGAAAAAAAATCTGAATAGTCAAAGGAACAATAATGAAGTCATCACAATATCTGATTTCAAAATATACTACAGAGGCGTAGTACCAAAATTACGTTATTGGCATAGACATGTTGATAAATGGACTAGAACAGAGGACCCAAACATAAACCTTCTCAGATCACACAGTTTGCTTATTGCCAAAGTGCCAAAGACATATATTTGACATGAAAAAGCCAATTGAACTAATGGTGCTAGCAAAACTGGAAAACCACATACAGAAAATTGAAGGCAAGTTTCTGTGTCTTTCCCTACTTAAAACGTAACTATAACTGCATACAAATTTAATATAAAAATGAAGATTTAAACTCCTGGAGGGAAACAGTGAAAACACTTTAAGATATTGACACAGGCAATTAATTTCCTGAGCAGGACTCAAAGTAACTCTAACTGGATACAAATTTAACAGAAAACACGAAGATTTAAACTCCTAGACGAAAACGGGGAAAACATTTTAAGATATTGACACAGGCAATTAATTTCCTGAGTAAGACTCAAATAGATCAAGAAATAAAAGTAAGAAAATATGATATGAACATCAAAATTAAGAGTCTGTACAGGAAAACACAATCAATAGAGCTCGGAGACAACACAGAATGTCAGAAAATCTTAGTCAACCCTTCTTCTGGCAAAATACTAATATACAAAATATATACTGAACTTTAAAAGGTTCACAAAATATATAGTCTCATAAAGAAATGAAAAAATAACCTCAAAACTTCCTTTATGTACCTTATCACCCCAATCAGAATGGCTATTACCAAAAGAAAGAAATTTTTAAAAAGGAAAGAAAGGAGAAAAAAATAAATTCGGTTGAGGATGTGAGAAAAAAATCTTGATGGGACTGTCAAATAGTCCACATACTTTGGATTTCAGTATAAGGATGGTTCATTGTCGGGAGCAAGAGTGGAATCAAACTGTACTTTGATTTGCATCAGATAATTGCTTGATTGTCTTATTGCTTTTTGGCCTTCTCCTGTTCAATTGATCTGAGATTTACCATATGAATGTAACCCCCAACAGTTCCCTGATTAACCATCTGGATGTAACATCTGGGAGTGCCCTGGTCTCAAGGAGGGATAAAAACTTTGAGTTAAGAATAAACGAGGCGGCAGTTTTTGCTTGGGCTGCAGACCTCCTGCACCCGATGTGTTTGTCTCTCTTCTAATTTTTCCAGTCCCTGCCCCTTATTTCAGGAACCCCAATTTGCTGCCGGGAGGCCCCGGCATCTGGCGCCCGAACAGGGACCTGAAAATCTGGGACGAAGGTGAAGGACCCCTCCCTGTGGTGAGTAACACATCGTAGGACTATTAAGAGAGTATAGTCAGGAGTAAAAATTATGGGTCAAGCTAATAGCCATGGGTTGTTTCTACCGATCTTAACAGGCCTATTTGAAGCCCACGGAACGTGGGTGGAAAAAGGGGTGCTTCAGAGCTTCCTACAGTTTGTCGAGGAGGCATGCCCGAGGTCTATAGAGGAGGAATTCCAAAAAGCCTGGCAGCGGATAGGAAAAAGAATTCTAGATTATTATGATGTATATGGCCCCGAAAAGACCCCAGTAGAGGCTGCTACTGTATGGAATTTAGTAAGTGAATACATAGATCCTCTACATGAAAATGCTGAACTTAATCTTGAATTAAGGGAACTTTATGAGTTAAAGGACCCTTCTGAAGAACCTGAGGCTGAGCCATATGCCGCAGCCCAAGAGAGTCAAAGTGAGATCTTGAAAAGGGAACATCAACCAGTAGATATTGAGTATCAGAATTCAGGTTTGAATACCAAGGAGGAAAGTTATGATGAGTCATTGGAGGGCCGGGTGGCTACGATAGAGAAGAAGTTAGAAGAAATGCTACATCTTCTATCGAAAATGGGGACAGAGCAGAGAGCCCCCCCAGAAGTAGGAAAGAAATATGACCCTCAGGCCACTATGGTGTCTGATTTTAAACCTTACCCCTCACACCCACCGCCTCCAGCTGCAGCCTTACGGCCTCAATCCCTTTCTCAACCTTTAGGCAAGCCTAAAGGCCCTAGCAACAAGTCCCTTTTAACAGGCACTACAACCAGGCACAGTGCATCGCAATTAAACCTGACTCAGGCTGCTAGAGAGAGGGAAGATATTTCAGGGCCTCGATGCTTCCCTAGTTTAGTTGATCATGATGAACAAGTATACCATCAACCTGTTCCTGTTAAACTATTACAGGACTTAAAAAATGCCTGCTCCCAATATGGGCCAACTGCCCCTTTTACTCAAGTAATATTGGAGGCTGCGTGTGCTGGTATTGCATGCCCGAATGACTGGAAGCGGCTTGCCAGAGCATGCCTTAGTGCAGGAGAGTACTTATTATGGGAGACAGAGTTCACTGCACAGTGTCGGGCTAAAATTGAAACAAATAGGTCTAAGAACCTGCCTTACACTGTTGATCAGTTGTTAGGAGAGGGAACCTATAAAAACACCGAAGATCAATTGGGTTATGCAAAGGAGGCCTATTTACAAATAAATGCTGCGGCGAGAGAGGCTTGGAAAAAGTTACGCAATTCCAATCGTACAAAAAATCTAGTAGAAGTTAAACAGGGACCGAATGAACCTTATCTAGAATTTTTGTCTCGATTAATGGAGACTGCAGACTGCCTAGTACAAGATGAGAATGCAAGGAAGAGTATAGTTAGACACATAGCCTATGAAAATGCCAACGCCGCCTGTCAGGCGGCTATCAGACCCCATAGGAATAAGGGAGGAATCACGGACTTTATTTCACTGTGTGCTGATATTGGACCCTCCCATGTACAAGGCCTTACTTTACCCGCTGCTCCTCAAGGAAAGACTGTTACTGAGTCTCTAAAATATAGAGATCAGCGGCATTCTCGGGATGCTAGACCCCCAGGGCGTTGCTTTTCTTGTGGACAAATAGGACATTGGATGACGCAATGCCCACGCCAGGCCAGGCAAAAGAGAGAAAAATCACCTGGCATATGTCCACGCTGTGGTAAAGGGAAGCACTGGGCTAAAGATTGCAGGTCAAGAACAGATCGCAATGGCCGCCCGTTTTCGGGAAACTGGAGAAGGGGCCAGCCCCTGGCCCCGCAAAACCATAGGGCAGTCCCTCCCTCTTCTCGGCCACAAGTGCATCTTCTAACAACCCCCCAAGATCAGTCTCCAGCCTCCTCCGTGCCACCCCAGGCAGTGCAGGACTGGACCTCTGTTCCTCCACCTGCTCAGTATTGACCCCAGAGATGGGGACACAAGCTCTCCCCACGGGGGTCTTCGGCCCCCTTCCCCCGGGAGTGGCTGGATTGCTGTTAGGGCGAAGTAGCTCAGCCCTTAAAGGGATACAGATTACACCTGGCAAAATTGACCAGGATTTTACTGGAGAAATCGAAGTTATGGCCTCTGCCCCGAAACACGTGGTATCGATCCCAGCCGGTCAAAAATTGGCACAACTAATACTCGTCCCTTTACCTCCCGGGGAGACTACTAATTCCCCATGTGGACAGAGAGGATCTAGATCTTCTGATATCTATTGGGTACAAGGCATAAAACAAGAGAGGCCTGAGATGACTATATTTATACAAGAAAAGCCCTTTAAGGGAATATTAGACACTGGAGCAGATGTGTCTGTGATATCTAAGAAACATTGGCCAGCCCAATGGCCCCTGACAACCTCTATGACTTCCCTACAGGGGGTTGGGCAAGCAACTGACCCACAGCAGAGCAGTGCGATCCTTGTTTGGAGAGATGAGGAAGGGCACTCTGGTCATTTTCAGCCATTTGTCCTGGATCATCTGCCAATTAATTTATGGGGTCGTGACATCATGGAAAAAATGGGAGTGTATATGTTTAGTCCTAGTGCTGCGGTCACTAAGCAGTTACTTGATCAAGGCCTCCTCCCCTTTAGGGGACTAGGCCGAGCAGCACAGGGGGAGCTAGAGCCGCTCCAACCCCAGTCTTGCCCTATGAGACAAGGATTAGGGTATTCCTTAATGGGAGCTGTCGTTTGTCCTGCCCCTCATGCTGATCCCATAAATTGGCTCTCTGAAGAACCGGTATGGGTCGAACAGTGGCCTCTTTCACTAGAAAAGATCATTGCAGTACAGCAGCTGGTACAGGAACAGCTGGACTTGGGACATGTGGCCCCTTCTAACTCTCCATGGAATTCTCCAATTTTTGTTATAAAGAAAAAGTCAGGTAAATGGAGGCTGTTACAGGATTTGAGAAAAATAAATGCCACAATGGAACTGATGGGGGCCCTACAGCCTGGCATGCCTTCACCCATGGCAATCCCAAAGGATACTTATAAGATTATTATAGATTTGAAGGATTGTTTCTATACTATACCCCTGGCGCCTCAAGACTGTAAGCGCTTTGCCTTCAGCGTCCCCTCTGTTAATTTTAAAGAACCCATGAAGCGATATCACTGGCTTGTGCTTCCACAGGGCATGGCAAATAGCCCAACTTTATGTCAAAGTTTTGTAGCTAGAGCCATTTCTTCCACTCGTGAAAAATTTTCTTCTGTTTATATTGTTCATTATATGGATGACATCTTGTTGGCTTGTTCTGACCCTATCATCGTACGACAAGCCTTTGGACAACTAAAGCAAGATCTGAGCCTCTTTGGCCTTATAATAGCAGCTGAAAAGGTTCAGGAACACCCCCCTTTTACATATCTAGGCCATATATTAGGCCCACACTATTTTAAAAGCCAAAAAATACAATTAAAAACTTCACACTTAAGAACTCTTCATGATTTTCAGCAATTCTTAGGAGATATAAATTGGCTTCGGCCTTATCTAAAGCTCTCCACAGGAGAGTTAAAACCCCTCTTTGATCTCTTAAAAGGAGATACCAACCCTACATCCTTGCGCGAATTAAATCCTGACGCCAGGAGGGCCATCCAAATTGTAGAAAAGGCAATTTCCCAGCAACAAATGACCTATTGTGACTATTCTAAACCCTGGGGAGTTTACATTTTAGCTACTTCTCACTCCCCAACTGCTGTATTGTGGCAGGATGGCCCACTTTTATGGCTTTATCTACCATCAACACCCGGCAAAGTGCTGACCCCCTACTACGAATTGGTAGCTAATCTGATACACATGTGCCGAGTGGATTCCCGTAAATATTTAGGTCAGGAACCTCATTTTATCTGTGTCCCATATAATTTACAACAACAAGATTGGCTATTCGCCCATTGCGATCCTTGGGCCATTGCTTGGGCCAATTATACGGGAAAAATTTTGCATCACTACCCGTCTAACAAACTTCTCCAATTTGCTGCGTGTCATACGTTTCTATTTCCTTCCATAGTACAGGCCTCGCCTTTATCTTCTGCCGCTTTGGTATTTACAGATGGATCCTCAAATGGAACGGCTGCTTTGACCATTAATGGGAAAACTCAATCCTGGGTTACAGGTTTTTTCCTCCGCCCAAGAGGTGGAATTAGAGGCTGTTTTACAAGCACTCGTCCTGTTACAAGACGAGCCCTTTAACTTATACTCAGACAGTCAGTATGTAATTCGTGCTCTTCAAGTCATAGAAACTGTTCCCTTTATTGGAACTACTAACTCCAATATTCAGACCCAATTTCGCCAAATACAAACTTTGCTTTGTTCTCGCAACCACCCCTGTTTTTTTGGCTTTGTTCGAGCTCACACTAATCTTCCTGGCCCTTTAAGTGAGGGCAATGCGGTCACTGACTCTGCCACCAGAGTTTACTTAACTCAGGTTGAACTTGCTAAGCAGTCACATGCCATCCACCATCAAAACAGTCGAGCCTTGCGCCGACAGTTCAAATTATCTAGAGAAGCGGCACGTCAAATAGTTAAAACTTGCTCCAACTGTGTCCCTTTTTCACCAGCCCCCCATTTAGGTATAAATCCACGAGGACTGCTTTCTAATCACATTTGGCAGATGGATGTCACGCATGTTCCATCATTTGGCCGATTAAAATATGTTCATGTTACTGTAGATACTTATTCTAATTTTATCTTGGCCACCCCCCTTGCTGGGGAAGCCACTAAGCATTGTATTTCTCACTGCATTCGATGCTTTGCTGTGATGGGGATTCCTTCGCAAATAAAAACAGATAATGGCCCTGGCTATGCAAGCCGAGCATTTCAATCCTTCTGCCGTTCCTATAATATCACTCATATTACAGGCATTCCTTACAATCCTCAAGGTCAAGGCATCGTGGAGAGAGCTAATGGATTATTAAAACATCAAATTGCTAAAATACAGAAAGGAGAGTCGTATCCCGCTACCCCTGTGAATATACTTAATCATGCTTTATTTGTTTTAAATTTTTTGAATCTGGATTCAAATAATTTATCTGCTGCTCAGCGATTCTGGGAAAAAAGAGAGCAGCGTGCTTTTGCCTTAGTAAAGTGGAAGGATCCCCTAACTGGTGCTTGGCATGGACCCGATCCTGTTCTAACCTGGGGTCGAGGGCATGTATGTGTTTTTTCACAAGGAGAAAATGACGCCCGCTGGCTGCCTGAACGCTGCGTTCGGATCGTGGAGAGTGACAGTGGCCATCCAAGCAGCGACTCACTGGACCTACACCCCCAACCCTCCAGTGGTGCATCCTGCGACGTGGAAAGGACCTGAGTTATTTGTGCATGTCAATTGGGACTGCTACTGATCCACTTGTTCCACACATTCATATGAGCTGTGTTTCTCCTCCTTTTACTATTATGTAGGGACCTTTTAACATATTCATTGACTCTACACAATTTAATATGTGACATTATTTTGTCTTTACCATCCCTCTTCTTAATAACCTTTTTTGTAAAAGATGCCCAGGTGAAAAGCAAAGGCCTCCAGAGGTAAGTAGAAGTCGGCCGACCCCCTGTATGTCGGTGTTTTGTTTTATTTTTTTTATTTTATTTTATTTTATTTAAAAAAAAAAAGGGGTGCACTGTGGGCCTAAAATAGAGGCCTGGGTGGTCAAGGGACGCCTTGACCCCCCTTCCCCTTCTGAGTTTCTTGTCAATATCAAGGCATACCTGAGAGTCCCACCAGCAAGACATGTCTAAATCTAAAAACAGCTGAGCTCATGTTTTTGTGTTAAGTGTATCTGATTGAGTCCAATTTTCTTGTTATATGTCAATGTCTGATTCTGTTTAAAAGTCTCCGCTTCTCTGTTTTGTTTGTGTTATAGTTTTCCTTGGGTATTTTCTGTTGTTGTTGTTTTGTCCAGTTTTTTCTTTAAAATTGGTACCAGTTCTAAATATGGATCCTTATGGTTTTTCTGTGCGTACTCAAGCACATCCTTGTTATCTATTTGAATATTTCTGGGAAGTAAAAAGTTTTGACTCCACTGCGGCCTAGTATGGCCCCTCCCAATCGGCTGCAGCTGAGGTGAGCAGAGGCCAGACAAAGCATCTGCAGTCTTCCTTCTAGTTTCCTTTTTCCTACTACCTGCCGAAGTGACAGTCTGGAGACAGTTGGTGGTAGGACACAAACTTCAGTCTTAAATTTTAGATAGTCGCTTTGTTAAAAAGCTTTGTTTTAAAACTTGGTTGTCACCCACAAGAATAAGATTAGCAAAAAACCCTCATGATACTAAAATTTCTGGAAAATGAACGGCCGATATTAATTTTGCGCGCTTTAAGATCTTTGAGTATGAATGTGTGTGCGAATGGGTGTGAGTGAACATGTTCAAGGTTAAATTGTCAGCATGCTGTATAAAACAATGGTTGAGCTCATTTGAAACACAAAAGCAATTGGGTAAATCTGAGTCTAAACTTCAAGAAAAATATTAGGTTTGGATGTTTTACAATGTCTCAAAGAATTATTGTGTTGTCTTAAAGAAAAACTGGTAAATATTTTTCTAGATCCTGAAATCTGCATTTTATTGCAGGGCATACAACTGTTTACATTGTAAACATTGTATCCTGTTCAGCACAGAGGTGTTAGGGAATTTGGGATTTATTACTTTAAGTTAAAGTTTGGAAACATGTATTAGAGATTTAAATGTAAAATTGTTCATTAACGTCAGAAACTTTGCCTGTCCTTTCTTGCAAACTGACACTAGAAATCTGATGGTAAAATGTGGATAATGTGATTAGTATTTTAAAGGAATGTTTAAAAAAAAAGGGGGGGAAGGAAACTAAGTCCAGACTTAGACTTTTGGTGCACTGATGTCTATAGTTCTTGCATTAGGGAAAAACTGTTATTTGAGTTTAAGCTGTTGTTGGAGTTTTAGACAGTAATCTAAACTGCATAGGAGCCCCTTTTTTCTAAAAGGCAAGAGGAGTGCCTTGGGCCCTAGGGGGCCTGAGGGCAGGAGTTCTTTGTGCCCTTAAAGGTTTTTCAATTGCAAATAAAGGCTAAGGTGTTAATTGTTTAAGCCAGTATCAGTAAAAGTTATTAAGAACATTGGAAATGGGTTTCTAAACAATATTTGAAAGTGAAGTTGTCTTAAATGTTTAAAGAAAGAGAGAAAAGGAAAATCAGGACTACCAAAGTAATTGCTTAATTGCTATTTCAGCTTGCTCTTGTAACTTCCAGCTAGCCCATTGGAGAAGAACAGCAATCCTTATTCAGATGTAACTTTGGCCTTTTCCAGGTTCTAGGTAAGCTCATGCTTAGAGACTATTTCTGTGTCGACCACCTTGTTGCTCTAATTGGAGAAACGTGGCCTTTTGTAGGACTCACTGATCTGAAAACTGCAGTTTTGAGCCAACCCCGGGCAAAGCAAAGTCCCTGTGTGATTGTGGTGTCTAATCTGGCAGCAGAGTGCTATTAAGGCAGAGTTGCTTGGGAGCTCGAAGCCGCAGAGTGCTAGCTCTGAGCTGAACAGCTGGGGGACAGCACTCAAGCACCAAGCTCAGGACTCACAGTGGCAGGGTGCTAGCCTTGAGCTGGAGAGCTGAGGGACAGTGCCCAGGCCCTGAGTTCAAGTCCAGCAACTAAGCAAGTGAATTGCCAATGGGACATTTATCCCTGTGTGGAGAAACTCTACTGGGACACGATGCAGAAAGCCTCTGCTTGGACGGCAGAGATGGTGTCAGATCTTAGTCACTTGTGCTTGGCCGATCAAATTAATCAGAGCCGGGAGGTCATAGAATAGTTTGTAAGCATGCCTTACTAATGCCCGTGCCTTTCATAACTGGGCAGGAACTTGTCAATCTTCTGTGATAGTGGGTAGTTTAAAGCCCTAATTGAGCGAAATTTTTATTTATTTATTTATTTATTTATTTATTTATTTATTTATTTATTTTTGACACCAGCCACAAATTCAGGAAAAGTTTGTGGATCTGAGACTTGTGTCTCTATTAATCTGTTTAGATCTGACAACTGAAGCATTGTTAAGGTTGCAGAAATTTAGTTCCCCAGACAATCAAGAAAAGGCCTTTGCAAATGGGTGCTATGTAACTACACTATTGTAGCCAAAGATGGTTCGTGCAGTTGTTAAATGTTAAATATGATCTCCAGTTTGGAGCAAATTATTATTCCTGATATCTAATCCTTGCAATCCCTAATAAAACAGGCTAGGCTTCTTAAGGTCCCTGGTCAAGCACAGAGACAACGCCCCTGAGTCAGCTTGAAGAAGTCACAGAAGCCGAATCTCCGCCCATCTATCCCCTTTAGATGAAGGGACCAGTCATTTTTGGAAAGCGAGACAGGATAATGAGATAATTAGAGATAGTGAAAAGAATAGAAATTGCACTTGTGCTTCTTTTAAAATAAAGATGGGGGATATGTCGGGAGCAAGAGTGGAATCAAACTGTACTTTGATTTGCATCAGATAATTGCTTGATTGTCTTATTGCTTTTTGGCCTTCTCCTGTTCAATTGATCTGAGATTTACCATATGAATGTAACCCCCAACAGTTCCCTGATTAACCATCTGGATGTAACACCTGGGAGTGCCCTGGTCTCAAGGAGGGATAAAAACTTTGAGTTAAGAATAAACGAGGCGGCAGTTTTTGCTTGGGCTGCAGACCTCCTGGACCCGATGTGTTTGTCTCTCTTCTAATTTTTCCAGTCCCTGCCCCTTATTTCAGGAACCCCAATTTGCTGCCGGGAGGCCCCGGCAGTTCATAAAGCTAAAAATAGGTCTACAACAATGTCTATATCACTCCTGGGTATAAACTCAAAGGAAATTGAGAATGTGAACAGACCAACAAAAATAATCACATTCATTACAGGACTATAGATAGTGAAACTATGAACTAAGACTAGATGCTGAGAAAAGATGAATAAATAAAAATATTGGGGCTGGGAGTTTGGCCTAGAGGTAGAGTGCTTACCTAGCATGCATGAAAACCCAGGTTTGATTCCTCAGTACCACATACATAGAAAAAGCTGGAAGTTGTGCTATGGCTCAAGTGATAGAGCTCTAGCCTTGAGAAAACCCAGGAACAGTGCTCAGGCCCTGAGTTCAAGCCACAGGACTGGCAACAAAAAAAGAATGACCAATAGACACATGAAGAAATGCTCAACTTCTCTTGCCTTAAAACAAATGCATATAAAAAACAACTTTGAGGGGCGGGGAGGGGGGAGGGAAATGGGGACCAAGACATGAGAAAGGGTATTAATGTACATGAATTAATGTACCTTCTATCTGGCAAATATAATGTAACCTTTCTATTAATTACAATAAAAAATATATGAAAAAAACAACAGCTTTGAGATTCCACCTCACTCTAGTTAGAATGGCCATCATCAAGAGATGTAATAAAAACAGATGCTGGTGGGGATGTGGCAAGAAGGGAATGCTGCTTCAACGTTGGTGGGAGTGTAAACTTGCTCAACCACTGGGGAGAGCACCATGGAGTTTCCTCAAAAGACTAAACCTAGAGCTCCACCATGACCCAGCAATCCCGCTCCTTGGCATTTACCTAAATGTCCATAAACGAGGACAAACTAAAGCTACTAGCACAATGATGTTTGTTGCAGCATTATTAACCATAGCTATGATATGGAGCCAACCCAGATGCCCCTCAATAGATGAACAGATCAAGTAGGTGTGGTGTTTATATACAATGGAATTTTATGCTGCCATCAGAAAGAATGACATTGCCTCATCTGTAAGGAAATGGCAAGACTTGGAAAATATTAAGTGAAATAAGCCAAACTCAAAAGAAAAATAGGCTCTATAGTTTCTCCCATTTATAATCACTAGTACATGTCTAAGATTCTCCTAGCAGAGGATCACAATAGCTCAAAAGCTACATACATATTGTCAGATAATATGAGGCTAAGTGAAATGAACTCCAAGATATAGAAACAAGAGGTTTAAAAAGAGGTTTAGCTTTGTGATTGTTTTTCTTAAGGCAATATCTGAAGTTATTTCCTTTCTCTTTTATTCCCCTTATGGTTTATCTCATTTGTTACTGTATCTGATTTTGGAACCTGGTGTTGTATATACATTAATTTGTTTATTTGAAATATAGAAAGGAAGGGGAAAAAACAAGATAATTGGGAGGGGGAGGGAGAGAAAGTGGGTGAAAAACATGAAAAGGAGTATCAATATTCAAGAAGTAATGTACTCACTACCTGATGAATGTAACTGTAACCCCTCTGCACATCACACTGACAATAAAATAAATAAATAAACTAATACCTACTAAGGAATGGACAAAACTGTGGTAGAGAGATGGGGCATATATCAGAGCACAATAGAGGCATGTCTTGAAGAGTCAAAGTGAAAGAAAATATTTTTATAATTAATAGGACTGAACAGTTATGAATAATATTGTGGTGATATCAAACTAGATAAAGGCTCTTGTAGAAAAAAATTAGCTATTGCTATTTTAAAGTTCATTTCCCTAGGTTTACAAATAACTTAAATTTTCCTTTAACAAATTATTTCCATTATTTTAATTGTGTGACCTTTGAGTGGAATGATGTCCCTTAGATGCTTTCTCATTTATTATTTCCTTCAACATCCTTGAAGTATATTTGATTATTGATAATTGTATTATGATGACCACTTAATGTTCTTTCCATGAAAATACACCTTTGTTTTTATAACTAATGTTTATAAAATACTGCTAAATTTGCTATATTTTTACTGGTCCTGGGGCTTGAACTCTGAACCTGGGTGATGTCTCTTAGCTTCTTTTGCTCAAGAATAGTGCTCTACTACTTGAGCCACAGCATCATTTCCTACATTTTCTGAGTAGTTTTTGGAGGAAAGAGTCATAGATTTCCTGCCAGGGATGACTTCGAACCATGATTTTCAGATCTTAGCCTCCCGAGTAGTTGAGTCACATGATCTGGATTCACCTGTTTTATCCTGGTCTACTAGAATTCATCTACTCTGTTACATCAGAGCTGTCTATATATAATATGTGAAAGCAACTACTTATTGAGTCATTTTAACCCAACTATGTTTCACCTGGCTACCACTAAGTGGCAGGATAGCAACATTCTTACCCAGTTCATATTGGTTTCCATGAAAAAAATATAAAGTGATTTATCAATTCTAGTTTTAAATGTATGAGATAGTAATATTGTTAATTATTTGTCCCTTGTTTTAACTTTTAATTTAAACTGCAAAAGAAAACCTGGCAATTTCTATAATTTGCACATCTAAAGTAATACATTTTACAATAATAGAACCTAAGTCATCAAGATTACCAATGCTTGTCAACATGAGCAAGAGAGTGTCCTGATTATTTTAAATCTGGTTTTAAACTAATTAATTGGGTTAATTAAATTAGGACTACTTTAAAATCATAATCACAGTTATTGTTCTAGTTAGTAGAATGCATCTGTGCAGTAACTAAAAGGAAGATTAGGTTCAATATTTTGTCCATTAGATGACACTACCTTCTGGAAAAGCTAGCTGGTACATTTAACTAATTGATATTTCCATGCTAACAATCAGCAAATCTTCTTTGTGACACACTCAGCATGTAGAAGTCATGGTATAGGTTGCCCAATAATCCAATACCTTCATTTTACAGATGTCATTCTCAAAACATATAAATTATTGCTCATGTTTATTAGCCAATTTATGAGAAAGCTATAAATAGGGATCAGATGCTTTTTAAAATTTTTCTTAGTTGATTTAATAGCTTTGGAATTCAGGCTATCATTATGTAGTTCCAAATAACTAACAAATATGACTAACCCTTTGAATTTGCGGAAATGTTCATATATTCGACATAAACTAAGACTTTAATATTTTGCCTATTATATTGGCAGAAGAATCTAATTTGACATCCAACTTTTACATAATTCCTTCATTGTAAAAGTGATCGTTAGGTTTCAAATGGCATGACTATAAAATGTTTAAGTCTTCTAATTAATGTAGAAGAAACTACAAATAAATTGAACACTTAAATATAGTCACTACAGTGGTGCTCTTATTACACTGAAAATAATGTCTTCTTCAATACACAGTGGTTGGATGTTCTCACTCATAGAGAGTAGTTCAGTAAGATTTTCATTCTACTCTACTGCTGCAGTGTTCAGATCCTCCTGATTTAAATTCAGAAAAAATATTAATGAATGGTGTTTTCAATTTTCAGTTCTTCAACTCAGGAAAACACAACTGAATTTTAAGTTTTAATTACAGCTTATCATGAAAATCTAGAGGATTCCTCCTGGCCTGCATTCGTAGGTGTTAAAGAAAAAGTCACCAAAAATATTTCATTATTCATTACAAGGTACAAAGTCCAACCAAGAGTGAGGAGCATGATTGCTTTCATGGATGACTACAGCGGAGCAATCGCAAATAAATATCAAGAGGCTAAAATGTTACATTGGGGGGGATATCACAGTTTAATATTTATTAACTAGCTATGCTCACGGTAATTAAGTTAACTTATCCAAATTTGTAGTATCATTTTTGTTGATGGACTTCCTTGAATCCAATTTCTTGACTCTATTAGATTCTTTTTCTCTAACTTGAACTAAAACTACCAATATGCAAAAGCACCTAAAAGACATTACAAATTATCACTAACGTAATAATCCAGTAACAATTACTATTTTTTTGCCAGTTCTGGGCTTTAGCTCAGGGTCTGATCATTGTCCTTGGACTTTCCCTAGGCTAGAGCTCTACCATTTGAGCCTCAGCACCACTTGCAGCTTTTTTCTAGGTATGTGGTACTGAGGAATTGAACCTGGGTCTTCATGCATGCTAGGCAAGCACTCTACAAGTAAGCCAAACTACTAGTAGTAGTAACAATTATTTTGAGATGATGCACAGTGTATTTTGTTGACATTGTGGTTCCGTTTTTAAAGGCCTTTAGTGCATTTTCTAAGAATTATTCTGTGATTAAGAATAGCTTCTTAACTCAGGACCTGAGCACTCTCCTTGAACTTATTCCCTCAAGACTAGTGCTCTAACCACTTGAGCCATACCACCACCACTTTGAGCTTTTGTATGTGTGTGGTATGGAGGAATCAAACCTGGGTCTCCATGAATGCTAGGCAAGCACTCTAACCACTAGGCCAAGTTCAAGACCCATGACCCACAAAAAAAGAAAGAAAAAGAAAAGTAAAGAAAAGCAAAGCAAAAGAAAAAAGAAAATGATTGGGGGAGGGGAGAAATGGGAACAAAAACATGAGAAGGGGTATCAATGTGGGAGAAGGAATGTAACTGATGAAAGTAACTATAACCCCTCTATACATTATCCCAACAATTAAAAAACAGATTCTAAAAAAGAAAGAAGTCAAGATATCTCATACTCTGAGAAGGGGAAACAGAAATGTCATGTTTTCCAGCCAGGGGGAGCCATCCACTCTGTTGTTTATAAGAATGATACCTGAGAAATTATGAAGTGAACTCCGATGACCTTTCACAGAAACCTGATTCTGAAAACAGAGTATTAAAAGAGAAGTGCAACATAGAAAAAAAAAAGAATAGCTTGTTAGCTGGGCACTGGTGCGGGGCTCACGTCTGTAATCCTAGCTACTCAAGAGGCTGAAATCTGAGGATCAAAGTTCAAAGCCAGCCGGGCTTTGAGTACATGAGACTCTTATCTCTGATTAACTTCTAGAATATGGGAAGTGGGGATTGGTTCAGTGATAGGACCATAGCCTTGAGCTTAAGAGCTCAGGGACAAAGCCCAGGACCATGGGTTGGGTCATAGCCTTCAATTAAAGAGCTCAGGGACAGCACCCAGGCCAACCCACGCACACAAAAAAAGAACAGCATCATGTACACAGAAGCATAGCAAATGAATACAATAGTGAATATTATGAAATAGTACACAGAAGAAAAAGTCACTTTATGCTGATATAGTGAAAAATACTATTCAAATTCTAATTTTATCTCTACTATCCTCCAAATTCCAAGTGGGTGATCTTTTTTCTTTGTCTCCAGGCCCTATCCAAAAAATAGCCCACTATCAGCCTACATAAATGTAATTATTTTTGCCAGTCCTGGGGCTTGAACTCAGAGCCTGAGTGCTGTCCTTGGGTTTCTCAAGACTAGTACTCTAGCAATTTAGCCACAGCAGCACTTCTGGCTTTTTCTGTATATGTGGTACCAAGGAAATGAACCCAGAGCTTGGTGCATGCTAGTCAAGCACTCTACCACTAGTCCACACTCCCCACCCTGTAAATTTAATTTTTAGTAATTATAAAGAAATAAAATCAAATGTTCAATTCAACAGTAGTCCCATTTGAAGTGCTTAGTAACCCAATTTTAATACTAACTTCTCTATGGCACCTTTTCAATTATGAGACATTTTCAACATTGCAGAGAATTAGAGAAGTACTATTAGGCAGCTCTTGAACGTATCCACTTAACATACACAATATACACAATGGCATTTACCCCCAAAGCGCCTGACCATTAATAGCTCTCAAATGTCCATCTCTATGCCAAAATTCCTCCATTTAGGAAATTAGGAATAATTAGTTAGTGATAATATCTACCACATGGAATGCTTGGCAAGATTCTTCAAACTAATAAAATAATATAAAAGTGAGAGATCTACAGTAGTCCCTTGATGATTTTAAACAAATAAGAAATAATTTTTTATCATAATTAAAGACAAAACTGTCTGAACTATGTAACTATGTATTTAACAATCTATTGAATATCTACATTTGAATTTCAAACAAGAACTTCAAATTCAGCATAATCAAAGTTAAATAATATAGAACAAAGCTATATTTTTATAATAATCATTGAAATATTTGAAAACATCCTTGGTAACCTTGGATTACTCTTGGTCAAAGTTATTCATCAAGTAAAATAAATAAAAATTTTTGCATGACATTCACTAAATTCTTATACAAAAATTTTGTAAAGTTATACCTGTTCCTCATAACCTATAAAATATCATTCAATCATTGTATTATTTATGCTATATGGAGATTTTGCTTTGTTCTTTATTTCTGTCATTAGAATGCAAGATATTTGAATATAATATGTACTTTCAATTGCATTCTGAAGTAAGAACAAAATTCCTGGTGCAAAAACTAGCCAATTTCTGTTTATTAAAAAATGTATCATGTCAGAAAAGTTTTGAATCACAGGTTAAAGAGCAAATATTTCTACAACGGTGGGAGATTAGTTAGGTTATCCACGCATAGAATAACAAGTTATTTTGTGCAGGAGTTATTGGTTATGCTAATTTTATTTTAAAACAAAATTTAATGGGATAAATTGTAAAATAAGTATGCAAATGTTTTCTGATTTTCAAATATACTCTACATCATAACATAAGCATTGAGAAATCACCGGTGAAATGTGAGAGGGGAAAATTATATCATGAAAAGGATTCTGCAAAGATAATCTGGATATAGCCCATGAGACAGAATGGATTAGCGGAGACACGACATGATGAGGTTAGATAGCTATTTGCAGTAAATGAAATGTGAGGTTACCAGTTTTATGAATGTGATAAAAAATCACATGATTGAGAAAGGTAGAATAAGGCACAGAAGAAAAACAGTCCAATAGAATAAAAATATTTCTACCATAGAGAAAACAGTTGCTAAAGGAAATTTTATACATACTTTGAATTGAAAGTATTGATGTGGCTCAACAAGGCAGAGCACTAGCCTTGAGCTGTAAATCTTCAGAGACAGTACTCAAGTGTTGAGTTCAAGCCCCACAACTAATAGAACTACTATGAATTGAGAGTTCATATGTACATTATACATATGTATCATTAAAGCCTAGAAAGCAACATAGACCTAGACATATGAATTTAGAAATAAATTAGCTATGTTGTGAATGATTATTGAAGTAGCAAACTATAGGAGAGATATTAAGGTAAATGATCACAGCCAGGTGCTGGTGCTTCATGCCTGTAATCATAGCAATTCAGGAGGCAGAGATCTGAGGATCATGGTTTGAAGCCAGGTTGGGCAGAAAAGTCTATGAGAAACTATCTGCAATTAACCACTCAACATCTACAAGTGGAACTGTGACTCAAAGTGGTAGAGCACTGGTCTTAAGCACAAAGGGCTTAGAGACAAAATCTTGCCTCTGAGTTCAATCCCCATGAACAACAAAAAGAAAAAAGAGTTCATGTAAGAAGATGAGCCACTAGAAAATGAGAATGGATAAGGGGGGGCACTTGATGCTATATATATGAGATAAATATTCTAGTCTCCTGGAGCAATATTCCTTATTCTAATGTGGTTAGTGAAACTTCTATATTATTGTCTCAAATATTTCAATTGTAAAACCATTCTTCTCAAAGAAAAGGCTGATATGTATGCATTTATCTTTCTTTTTCCCTCAACCATTATCCAACCTATTATTTTTCCTTCTGAGTAATTTTCATATGAAAGGTAACTATCATTTTCTAAAAATGAAATTCATACAGCTCTGGTTCATTTGTGCCAGTTATCAGATAAATAAAATGCCATTATTTCAAAAGCATAAGATCGATTTATCTTTCTTCTCCTCCTCCACTCCTCTCTCTCCTCTCATTTTTGTCCTAGGTCTTGAACTCTGGGCCTGGCCTGGGGAAGGACCCTGAGCTCTACTTTACTCATGGTTAACACACTACCACTTGAGCCAGTTTCCTTTCTGGCTTTTTTGGATTACTAACCATGAATAAGATTCTCATGGATTTGTTTTTTTATCCGGATGACTTTGAACTATGATCCTCAGCTCTTAGTCTCCTGAGTAACTCATATTATAGAGAGGTGAACCACTGGTGGCCAGCTAGATTTTTCATTGGTTTAAAGAACTCAGAAAGCTTTGCAGACTAAAATGAGACGCTCATTTTAGTCATTATTTACTCAATATATATTCTAGGAAACACTGGTTTATTTGGATGTTAAGCAGGATACTGTAAGAAAATATTTCCATGGGGTGATAAGATAAGCAAATTTCATTAGGTAGTCTTTGCAGCACTTCACAGAGCCTGTAATATGTTAATGTGTATTGAAAATCTAAGTAGAACATGTCCCATAAAGCAAAAATGCATAAATTGACCCAGTGGATCAGTAATCGATGGACACATTTTGGAAAATATTTAAAGTAAATCATCTTTCCTCATTTTCTAAATATGTTTATGATATGGGCATATGAGTAATACTTTACCTACATTCTTTACTAATTTCAATCATATTTATCTCTCTACAGATCTACTTTGTATACAATTTGTATAGATTTTGATCATTACACATTGTATATACTTACTGAATTACCAAACTGCACTCCATAAAGACAACTGTTATGTCAATTTAAAATAGGTTAAATTGATACATTGAATATGTCTTTTTATTTTATTTCATTTTATTTTTTTGTCAGCTGTGGGGCTTAAATTTGTGGTCTAAGAGCTGTCACTGAGGTTGTACTCAGGGATAGTGCTCTACCACTTGGAGCAATAGTGCCATTTATGTTTTTTTCAGTGGTTAATAAGCCTCAAGGGAACTTTTCTGCCTGGGAAATCTTTGAACATGATCCTCAGTCCTCAGCCTACATTATAGCTAGAATTATAGGCATGAACTACCAACACTCAACTGAATTAATACTTCTTTGTAAAACTGCTTAAAGATATAAAACTAGTTTTGTATTCTTATTTCCAAGTATGCCTAAAATATTTTACAAATAAAAGCTTTGAACAAAATGAAGCTCCATGCTTTATTTTCCTTCTGCAATTCTTCTAGAATTGTGAATGCCTGGAGAAAATTCAACTTATTCATTTAAAAATTTTTGAACAGGAAAAAATCTATAGCTATCTCTAGATAAATTCTTTACTATTCAATAACTACATATATCCCAGTGGGAAATACACTACAACACTGTTGTGTATGGATTTTTAACTGCTTTGATTAGGGACTGGCTGCTTTACTCCCTAAAGAACTACAGATCTTAGAAAGTATGATGAAACTCATCATTTGAAAGAGTAGCAACAATGCCACAAAGTGTTAACTTTGATGGTTGTATCAGTTTATTTTCTACACATTCTTTTTTGTAACCCTCCTAGAACTACCTTTATGAAAAGTAAATTGCATGTGTTAAAAGTATATTTGTTTTGATATTGTAAGAAAATGATATTAATTTTCCTTTGGAAATGTATAGTATCCTCAGAACATAATGAATGGTTCCTTGACAATATGGAAATTGGAACAGTATCACCAAGAGAATTACTGTTATTGCTGTTTTTCCCTCTGGTTCTTTTCTTTAAAATGATTAGGTCAACAAAATAAATAAATAATCGTAGTTAATCCTGTATTAATATTTATGGTGAGTTGTCATGGGGACAGATGAATCACTTTGTACCCCATGACCCAAAGTAATAAAAAAAAATACAATTAATGAAAGATACAGGAAGGAGGAGTTCAGTTAGTTCAGTATAGAGAAGAGTTTTTTAAGAATCTGGGCTGTTCATGGACTGGCAATTTACCAATCATTTCAAGTGGTCATTTTAAGGCTGAGTGCCACTCACCAAAGATATTGTAGAGAGATTTAAGCACCAAATAACCTCTGAAACTATACTATTTCTCAAACATTAGAGTTCAAACTTCTTTGATTTCTCAATTGATATTGTAACTTACTGTATTGGCTATATTCATTTAAGTATATTTTTCATATTTCAACAAAGAAAGCAATACATACAAAATAGAAATATTAATATTACAAAGGGCTGGGATGTAGATGAATGGTAGTTTGCTTACTATGTAAAATGCCCTAGTTTTCCTTTTTCAGCAAAGAAACTATATTTTTGCAGAATATACCACTGCACATTCAAATTTCCCTAATCTTTAAGTTTTTTTTTTTTGCCAGTCATGGGCTTGAGCTCAGGGCCTGAGCACTGTCCTTGGACTTTCTCAAGGCTAGAGCTCTACCACTTGAGCCACAGCACCACTTCCGGCTTTTTTCTATGTATGTGGTACCGAGGAATCGAACCCGGGTCTTCATGCATGCTAGGCAAGCACTTTAACCACTAGGCCAAACTCCTGGCCCAATCTTTCAGTTTTTAATGGCAACATATGTAACTTCCGGTGACCAATAATACTCTATGAATGTATGTTGTATATTGTTTTCCTAACTTCTCAAAAATTAGAACGTATTGAAATTACCTTGAATTAATATATTTTCTTATGATATTAATTAGTTTATCATACCAATATGCACATATAAATATTTTCTATATGTAAATAATGACACTTCCTCAGAACAACCAGTCATATTCAACTTTAATCAATTATTTTCTGAGACCTAGTGGAAACTTTGAGGTGAACTTAGCATGAAGTTTTCCATTCATTAGTAGTACAAACTTTAATAACATAATGGGATATCAGTGTTTGTCTCTCTTTTTCCCTTCTACCTCAAAAATAAACAGATTTGCCTCACCCTGTGCTTATTCTGTTATGTGCTGCCTCACCACAGTCTCAAAGCAATGAAAAAAAAAAGAAAAAAAAAAAACGAAACACAGTATGGGGGTCGGGAGCAATAGCCTAGTGGTAGAGTGCCTGCCTAGCATGCACCTGGGTTCGATTCCTCGGTACCACGGGCACACACACACACACACACACACACACACACACACACACACACACACACACACTGGAAAAAACATAGTATAGATAGTAATGTCCTAATTGTAAGTCAACATCAACCAACTTTTTTTGTGTGGGGGGGTCATGTGGCTTGAACTCGGCCTGGGCTCTGTTCCTGAGCTCTTCAGCTCAAGGATACCACCATACCTTTTAGCTAAGCCCCACTTCCTCTTTTCTCGAGGTTAATTGGATATGAGAGTCTCAGGTCTTTTTGTGCCATGGCTGACTTTGAACCTTGGTCCTCAGATCTCAGCGTCCTGAGTAGCTACAATTACAGGCATGAGCCATGCCAAGCTACATCAGCCACATTTTAAGTTGAATATTCTAAGTGTTTTGTTACAGCAACAGAAAACCTACTAATGATGTCTCATCCAAAAATATTTGTCTCTATTATCACCATTTCCAGTTAGGATAACATTTTAGATATTATTCAAAAACTAGTTACCAGATTTGCTTTTAGTTAGACATGCTGTAGAAAAGTTAGCCTTTTCATTTTTGCTTTTCATTGTTTATTTTTCAATTAATTAAAAAATAGGCCCAATATTGTGGAATAACTAGCGATAATACTATGCTAGCTAGCAGACAAGGTATGGTATTCAAATCATGGTAAGTATATTTTCAAGCATTTATCATTTCTCTGTGGTGAAGTATTCAGATGCTATCTGTAAAGGGTCTGGTAAAGATGCTATGGAGCAAAGAAAAACTTGTCTACTGATGATGATCATATAAATTAACCCTCATGGAAAAAATATAGCTTTTTTTTTTCAAAAAGAAAAATGGGGCTGGGAATGTGGCTTGGTGGTAGAGTGTTTGCCTATCATGCATGAATCCATGGGTTCCATTCCTCAATACCACATAAACAGAAATCCAGAAGTGGTGCTGTGGCTCAAGTGCTAGAGTGCTATGCTTGAGCAAAAGAAGCCCAGAGACAGTGCCTAGTCCCTGAGTTTAAGACCCAGGACTGGCAAAAAAATTGTAATCAGAACAGCACCATGATCAAATAATGCCACTACTGAGTATATATGCAATGAAAATGAAATCATTACTTAACTTCCACATTTATTGTAGCATTAGAAACAGTAGCCAAGGAATGGAAACAATCAAGTATTCAGGACTAATGCATAAAGAAAATAAAGTATATACAAAATGGAATGATGTTTCAAATTCAAAGGAAAGACTCCTGTCATTTGTAGCAACATGTATAGAAATGGAGTTCATTAGGTCAAATGAGACAGAAATAGACAAAATCATATTTCATTCTAATGAAGTTTAAAATTAAATTCTTCATAGCATAAACCAGTCTAGGTGTGCTTACTCTGTATTTAATTTATTAATCATTATCTAGTTCTGATACCATAGTAAAATAAAAAAATATTTTTCTTCGATTATATTGGTATTTGAACTCAGATAATCTTCCTTACTATCATATGCTCCTGGTTTCCAGCAACTTTTTGCTTCAAATAACTTAAAGACTATTCTTTTGTCCTGAACTTGACTCAGATCACAATGTTCTTCCTAGACTATTCTATAAATTGGATGACAAGTATGAACTATCAAACCCAGGTTATTGATTGAGATGGAGTCTCATT